>NC_090309.1:20917473-21220504 GCF_039906515.1 Pseudorca crassidens | reverse complement strand
CTCTTGCCTGTACTGCTTTTGCCAGAGGTAAGATGTTTTTATTCTTATTCCAAGACGGGAAGGTTAATTTGAAGGCCGTGACAGTGATGGGAGCAAAGTGAGGGAAAGAGAAGAGAGCAATGTCATGAGAACTCTGGAATCTTTATAGAATCATGAAGGGGCAAAGCAGCCAATGTTTTTTGTTCAGAAGAGGAACCAATTTTCTAATCTGAGAGAATCTGCAGGTTTCCATAGATCTTAGAAACTTGGCTGGTGGAGGTGGATGCATTTAGGTCTGGGAGAGAAAAATCAGCCTGTGTTGAATTTAAAACTCTTTCAGTGGTTGCTTCTTCCCTGTCATAGGACAGCTTATTTGGAGCCCGATGGTGTGGGGAGCAGTCAGTCTGAAGCTGGCAAGTGTGGACTACCAGCTGTTATCACTACATAAGAAGATGCAGAGAGTGGCTAGGATCCACTGAAAAGATCTCCTGCTTCTCTTTCTTGGTGAGCATTCTTGAGTTTCTCCTCAAGGGACAGCTGGCACTGCTGGGATGGAAAAACAGATTGTCTATGTGATGTGCAGAGCTCAGATGATGCTTGTGGTGGAGGTGGAGGGGTGTCCAGGGTGCCAGTACTCTACGTGGTGACATGCCACGTTTAGTAAGCTGCCTGCATGTGCATATTTTTTTTAATTAGCAGTTTTTCTAAGTTACAAGCATATGCTTTGTCACAGTTTGCTGTTTAAATGGTAAGCTACTATGTTCTTTAGTGAGATCTCAAGGCTTATTTGAGTGAGATTTGCTTAGCATCAGCAGCACAGCACCACATGTCATGCCCTGACTTTCCTGCACATGTCCCAGGCCCCCTCTCGCCAGAACCCTGACTCTTGCATCCTCCAAATATGCAACCTGGGAAGACACAAAGGGCACATAAGTGTAGATTCTGCTTTGAACTCCGCTATGAGAATGGAGTAAGCAAATGGTACAGAGAAAGCTCAGGGACAAAGAGTGAATGACACTTATCCAGAATCAAGGACATGTTCTGTTAAATTCTGGTAAGAAATGCAGTGGAAGCCAGAAGCTCACAATGGAGTGGGTAACAAAGACTTAGAAAAATCTGGGGGCCAAATATAAACAGAGACACAGAATAGACCAAGAATGTCACCAACAAGAATAGCACTTGAAGCTGAATTGAAAAGTTTCTGAGGTAGTGGCTCCTTGCCTGTGCTCCTAGACTGTCAGGCTCCCAGCAGTGTGTGACCACCAGTTCTCCAAGATGACCTGTCATTCCACTTGCCTCTTCAGAACCCAAGTTTTATAATGTTCCGTACTTGGCTTATTCTGGGGATTCCCTAGAACATACTTGCATGTTACCCTAGGAGGGCTCACCTGGATCTTCAGGAATTTTCCTTCTAGTTCAAAGCTTTACTGGAGTTAGAGTTATAAGTAAGGTTTTTCTTGTTTTTTTTTTTCTCTTCTGAAAAATTTAGGTTAACATGATACTGTGGCTTTCTCTAAGGGCAGAACATAAATGAAGAGGCAGAAGCTTGTCTTTTTTCTATCCTTCACTACAGTCGAATACTTAACTGTATCACAACACTCTCTCTTGATATACCTGAAGAGACTCCCCTACCCTTCCTTCACATCCCTAAACCTTTGCTATCACTAATCTGTTCATTAATCTGTTCATGAATCGTTTATAAATGGAGTCAACTAATACGTATCGTTTCAATATTGGATTTTTCATTTGCATGGTTTCCTGGTGGTTCTCCAAATTTTTGTGTTTTTTAACAGTTTATTCCCTTAGAGACAACCTTGTAGTTCTGGATTGCAGTAATGGTACATACACACACAAATATTTAAAATAATAATTTAAAATAATAACCATTATTATTTAAAATAATTTAAAATGATAATAATACACACACGCATATATTGTCACATATTTTTCATTTACATTCTATTAATATGGTGAATTATACTGATAATTTGATTTTTTTATTTTATTTTTTTGAGGTTCGTGGGCCTCTCACTGTTGTGGACTCTTCCGTTGTGGAGCACAGGCACCAGATGCACAGGATCAGCGGCCATGGCTCATGGGCCCAGCCGCTCCGCGGCATGTGGGATCCTCCTGGACCGGGGCACGAACCCCTGTCCCCTGCATCGGCAGGCGGACTCTCAAACACTGCGCCACCAGGGAAGCCCTATACTGATACTTTTGCATGATAAAACAGACCTTATTTCTGAGGTAAATAATCCTTGGCCATGATGTTTTATTCTTTAATATTTTGTTTTATTCAATTTGTTAAATTTTGATAGGAAGCTTGCTATCTTTGTTAATAAGGATTAGTTTTGCTTAGTTGTTTAAATATAATTTTCTGGTTTGCATATCAGGATAAAGTTGGTCTTATAAAATGGCTGGGAAATCCTCTTTTATGTTTCGTTTTCTGAAAAAAATTACACAGGATTGACATTGATTCTTCCTTAAATATTTGGTAGCTTTCACTAGTGAAGTAAATTGGTCACAAAGTTGTCTTCATGGGAATGCTTGAATGAGCTTTTTAGTTGTGTCTTTCAAGGAACTTGACATTGGTACATGTCTCTGTGCACTTGAAAATAATGTGTATTCCTCTCTCAATGGGTATAGGAGTTTATAAAAGTCTTTTAGGACACGTTTCTTTCAGAAGGTTGGTTATTGACTTTTGCTCTTATCTGGATTATTTCCTTTCTTCTCCTGATATTGGGTTTAGTTTAGTTTCGTAGGTAAAAAATACTCAGTCATTGATTTGAGACCTCTCCTCTTCTCTAATGTAGGTATTCAATGCAGTAGATCCCCCTCTGAACCCTGCTAAACATATATTCCAGAAAAGTAAAAACTTATTTTCACAGAGAAACTTGTAAAGAAAGGTTCATATCAGCTTTATTAGTAATAGCACAAACCTGGATCCTATCCAAATGTCCTTCAAAAGGTGAGTGGTTAAAAAAACTGTGTTTTTTTTCATACCACAAGTACTACTCAGCAAGAAATGGGAACTATTAAAAAACACAATAATTTGGACAGAAAAACTACAAGGTTCTGCCAAATTCATTTATGTTCCTCCACATGAGAAGTTGTAGGATCATCTTCGTCTAAATGTTTCAGTAAAGGACAAACCTACAAAATCTTTACTCATAGCTCTGACTCCAGTAAAGCTTTGAACTGGCTGGAAAATTACTGAAGATCCAGATGACCCCTCATGGGGGAGATGCATGCATGTTCTGGGGAATCCCCAGAATAAGCCAAGTAGGAGATTTTATAAAAACTTGGGTTTTATAGTTGTACCTTTACTTATTTGTAATTACTTTCTCCCACAGAAAGAAAACTGGCTCTCCATATCTACAATATGTTAACTTATTTATCTAACTCTAGTATATATATACTGGACTTTCAGATTGCTATTCTAGATCCCTGTGAGAAACAAACTTACCTACTGGAGTACAGTGTGTACAGTTCTTTTTTTGTCTTTAGCATGTATAAGTATCCAGCTAACATATTGTCTGCAGTTCATTTTCCCCACCCTCTTCTGTATGGTTATTTGATTCATTGTAAAGAGTTATATGCATTTGCTTTCATGTGCATTCTACCTTGGTTTCTTTCCAGTTTTATCAAAATATCACATGGTATATCTCAAATATATACAATTTTTATTTTTGAGTATACCTAAATAAAGATAAGGGAAAAAACAGTGGAAAAAGAAGATCAATAATGTATAGTCTTTTAAAGATATTAAAAGTCTTTAAGTCTTTTAATGATGCCCAAACAGTAGTAGTCCATTCTCAAAATATATTAACTTTGCCCTATACTCACATCTTATTAAAAATTAACTCAAATTGGAACATAGATCTAAATATAAAGTGTAAAATTTTAAGAGTTGGAAAAGAAAACATAGGAGATAATCTTGTTAATGTGAGTTAAGCAAAGATTGAAAAAAAAAAAAAAAACAAGTACAAAGTACATAGGAACAGATCACACTGCAGGGCATGTGTAGTGTCTCTGTGCACAGCCTGCCTCCACCTTGAGTTGAGTGTCCTGTGAGGAGCTTCAGCACACGTTCCGAGCTGAGGTGTCAGCTCAGCCATTTCATGAGGAACTCTGGTCTGAAGGGCCAGGGGCAAGGCCTCTGCACAGGGCTCGCTATGAACAAATGAAACAGACTAAGCACAAAGGGAAAAAAAGTGGATGGGCTAGGCCTGAAGTGACAATGCCAGATTTATGTCCTTTCCAGATGAAATGGGGATCCTCTAACAACAGGACGTGTGAGGAGAGGGGACCTTCAAGATGGCAGAGAAGTAAGAAATGGAGATCAACTTCCTCCGCACCAATACCTCAAAAATACATCTACATGTGGAACAACTCCTACAGAACACCTACTGAATGCTGGCAGAAGACCTCAGACTTCCCAAAAGCCGTGATGCTGACAGGGTCTTGGTGCTCTGGCTGGCTGTCAGCCTCTGAGGTGGGAGAGCCAAGTTCAGGATAATGGGCCACCAGAGAACTCCTGGCCCCACATAATATCAATTGGCAAGAGCTCTCCCAGCGATCGCTGTCTCAAAGCTAAGACCCAGCTCCACTCAATGACCAACAAGCTCCAGTGCTGGATAACCCATGCCAAACAACTACCAAGACAGGAACACAATCACACCCACTAGCAGACAGGCTGCCTAAAATCATTATAAGATCACAGAGACACCAAAACACAACACCGGATGTGGTCCTGCCCACTAGAAACAACAGACGCAGCCTCATCCAACAGAATACAAGCACCAGCCCCCTCCACCAGGAAACCTACACAACACACTGAACCAACTTTACCCACTGGGGGAAGACACCAAAAACAATGGGAACTACGAACCCACAGCCTGCAAGAAGGAGATGCCAAACACAGTAAGTTAAGCAAAACGAGAAGACAGAGAAATATGCATCAGATGAAGGAGCAAGGTAAAAACCCACAAGACCAACCAAATGAAGAGGAAATAGGCAGTCTACCTAAAAAATAATTCAGAGTAATGTTGCTAAAGATGATCGAAATTCTTGGAAATAGAATGGAGAAAATACTAGAAATATTTAATAAGGACCTAAAAGAACTAAAGAGCAAACAAACAATGATGAACAACAGAATAAATGAAATTTAAAATTCTCTAGAAGGAATCAATAGCAGAATAATTGTGTCAGAAGAGTGGATAAGTGACCTGGAAGATAAAATAATGGAAATAACTACTGAAGAGCAGAACAACAAAAAAGGAATGAAAAGAATTGAGGATGGTTTCAGAGACTTCTGGGACAACATTAAACACACCAACATTTGAATTATAGGGTCCTAGAAGAAGAAGGGAAAAAGAAAGGGACTGAGAAAATATTTCAAGAGATTATAGTTGAAAAGTTCCCTAATATGGGAAAGGAAATAGTCAATCAAGTGCAGGAAGTGCAGAGTCCAATACAGGATAAAGCCAAGGAGAAACACACCAAGACACATAGTAATCAAACTATCAAAAATTAAACACAAAGAAAAAAATGTTGAAAGTAGCAAGGGAAAAGCAACAAATAACACACAAGGGAATCTCCATAAGGTTTACAGCTGATATTTCAGCAGAAACTCTGCAAGACAGAGTGGCAGCATATATATAAAGTGATGAAAGGGAAAAACCTACAACAAAGATTACTCTAACCAGCAAGGACTTCATGCAGATTCGATGGAGAAATTAAAGCCTTTCAGACAAGCAAAAGTTAAGAGAATTCAGCACCACCAAGCCAGCTTTACAACAAATGCTACAGGAACTTCTCTAGGCAGGAAACACAAGATAAGAAAAGACCTTCAATAACAAACACAAAACAATTAAGAACATGGTAATAGGAAAATACATATCAAAAATTACCTTAAATGTAAATGGATTAAAGGCTCCAACCAAAAGACTTGGATGGGCTGAATGGATACAAAAACAAGACCTGTAGGTATGTTGTCTAAAAGAGATCCACTTCAGACCTAGGTAAACATACAGACTGAAAGTGAGGGGATGGAAAAAGATATCCCATGCAAATGGAAATCAAAGCAAAGTTGGAGTAGCAATTCTTATATCAGAAAATAATAGACTTTAAAATAAAGACTATTACAAGAGAACAAGAAGGACCCTACATAATGATCAAGGGATCAATCCAAGAAGAAGATACAACAATTGTAAATATTTATGCACCCAACATAGGAGCACCTCAATATATAAGGCAAATTCTAACAGCCATAAAAGGGGAAATTGACAATAACACAATAATAGTAGGGGACATTAATAACCTACATTCACCAATGCACAGATCAATGAAAATAAAAATAAATAAGAAAACACAAGCTTTAAATGTAACATTAAACAAGATGGATTTAATTGGTATTTATAGAACATTCCATCCAAGAACAACAGAATGAATATGCTTTCTTTCAGGTGCTCATGGAACATTCTCCAGGATAGATCATATCTTGGGTCACAAATCAAGCCTTGGTAAATTTAAGAAAATTGGAATTGTATCAAGTATCTTTTCTGACCACAAAGCTATGAGACAAGATATCAATTACATGAAAAAACCTGTAAAAAATACAAGCACATGGAGGCTAAATAATACACTATTAAATAACCAAGAGATCACTGAAGAAATCAAAGAGGAAATCAAAAAATACTTAGAAACAAAGGACAATGAAAACACGACAATGCAAAACCCATGGGATGCAGCAAAAGCAGTTGTAAGAGGGAAGTTTACAGCAATAAAATCCTACTTCAAGAAACAAGAAAAATCTCAAATGAATAACCTAAACTTATAACTAAAGCAATTAGAAGAAGAAAAAAAACACACAAAGTTGGCAGAAGATAAGAAACCACAAAGATCAGATCAGAAATAAATGAAAAACAATGAAGGAAACAATAGCAAAAATGAATACAACTAAAAGCTGTTTCCTTGAGAAGTTAAAAAAAATGATAAACCATTAGCCAGATTCATCAAGAATAAAAGGAAGAAGATTCAAATCAACAGTATTTGAAATGAAAAAGGACAAGTAAAAACTGATACTGCAGAAATACAAAGGATCATGAGAGATTACTACAAGCAACTATATGCCAATAAAATGGACAACCTGGAAGAAAAAGACAAATTCTTAGAAAAGCACAACCTTCCAAGACTGAACCAGGAAGAAATAGAAAAGATAAACAGACCTATCACAAGCACTGAAATTGAAACTGTGATTAAAAATCTTCCAACCAACAAGAGCCCAGGACAAGATGGCTTCACAGCTGAATACTATCAAACATCTACAGAAGAGCTAACACCTATCATTCTCAAACTCTTTCAAAATATAGAAGCGGAGGGCTTCCTGGTGGTGCAGTGGTTGAGAGTCTGCATGCTGATGCAGGGTACACGGGTTTATGCCCCAGTCTGGGAGGATCCCACATGCTGCGGAGCAGCTGGGCCCGTGAGCCATGGCCGCTAAGCCAGCACATCCGGAGACTGTGCTCCATTACGGGAGAGGCCACAACAGTGAGAGGCCCGTGTACCACAAAAAAAAAAAAAAAAAAAACAAAACAAAAAATATAGAATATAGCAGCGGGAGAAATACTCCCAAACTCATTCTATGAGGCCACCATCACACTGATAACAAAACCAGACAAAGATGTCACAAAAAAAGAAAACTATCGGCCAATATCATTTATGAACATAGATCCAAAATGCTCAACAAAATAATAACAAACAGAATCCAACAGCATATTAAAGAGATACTTCACCATGATCAAGTGGGGTTTATTCCAGGAATGCAAAGATTCTTCAATATACGCAAATCAATCAATGTGATACACCATATTAACAAATTGAAGGGGAAAAACCATATGATCATCTTGATAGATGCAGAAAACCTTTGACAGAATTCAACACCCATTTATGATAAAAATTCTCCAGAAAGTAGGCATAGGGGGAACTTACGTCAACATAATAAAGACCATATGTGACAAACCCTCAGCTCACATCGTTCTCAATGTTGAAAACTGAAACCCTTTTCACGAAGATCAGGAAGAAGACAAGGTTGCCTACTCCCACCACTATTATGCAACATAGTTTTGGAAGTTTTAGCCACAGCAATCAGAGAAGAAAAAGAAATAGAAGGAATACAAATTGGAAAAGAGGAAGTAAAACTGTCAATGCCTGCAGATGACATGATACTATACATAGAGAATCTTAAAGATTCTACCAGAAAACTACTAGAGCTTATCAATGAATTTTGTAAGGTTGCAGGTTACAAAATTAATGCACAGAAATCTCTTGCATTCGTATACACTAATGATGAAATATATGAAAGAGAAATTAAGGAAACACTCCAATTTACCATTGTAAAAAAAAGAATAAAATACCTAGGAATAAACCTACCTAAGGAGACAAAAGACCTGCATGCAGAAAACTATAAGACACTGATGAAAGAAATGAAAGATGATACAAACAGATGGAGAGATATACCATGTTCTTGGATTGGAAGAATCAACATTGTGAAAATGACTCTACTACCCAAAGCAACCTACAGAGTCAGTGCAATCTCTATCAAACTACCAATGGCATTTTTCACAGAACTAGAACCAAAAATTTCACAGTTTGTATGAAAGCACAAAAGATAGCAGAATAGCAAAAACATTATTGAGAAATACAAATGGAGCTGGAGGAATCAGGCTTCCTGGCTTCAGATGATACTAAAAAGCTATAGTAATCAAGGCAGTATGATAGTGGCACAGAAACAGAAATATAAATTAATGGAACAGGATAGAATACTCAGAGATAAACCCATGCACATATGGTCAACTTATCCTTGATAAAGGAGGCAAGAATATACAATGGAGAAAGGACAGCCTCTTCCATAAGTGGTGCTGGGAAAAGTGGAAAGCTACACGTACAAGAGTGAAATCAGAACACTCCCTAACATCATACACAAAAATAAACTCAAAAAGGATTAAAGACCTAAATGTAAGGCCAGGCAGTATAAAACTCTTAGAGGATAACATAGGCAGAACACTCTGTGACATAAATCACAGCAAGATCTTTTTTGACCCACCTCCTAGAGAAATGGAAATCAAAACAAAAATAAACAAATTGGACCTAATGAAACTTAAAAGATTTTCCACAACAAAGGAAACCATAAACAAGATGAAAAGACAACCCTCAGAATGAAGCAACTGACAAAGCATTAATCTCCAAATACACAAGCAGCTCATGCAGCTCAATATCAAAAAAGCAAAGAACCCAATCCAAAAATTGGCAGAAGGGCTTCCCTGGTGGCACAGTGGTTGAGAATCTGCCTGCCAATGCAGGAGACAGGGGTTCGAGCCCTGGTCTGGGAAGATTCCACATGCCGCGGAGCAACTAGCCCCGTGAGCCAGGAAGACCTAAATACACATTTCTCTAAAGAAGACATATAGATCACCAACAAACACGTGAAAGGATGCTCAACATCACTAATCATTAGAGAAATGCAAATCAATACTACAATGAGGTATCAACTCACAGCGGTCAGAATGGCAATTATCAAAAAATCTACAAACAATAAATGCTGGAGAGGGTGTGGAGAAAAGGGAACGCTCCTACACTGTTGGTGAGACTGTAAATTGATATAGCCACTATGGAGAACAGTATAGAAGTTCTTTAAAAACCTAAAAATAGAACTACCGTATGAACCAGCAATCCCACTACTGAGCATATATCCTGAAAAAAACATTATTCAAAGAGAGTCATGTACCACAAGGCTCACTGCAGCACTATTTACAATATCCAGGACTGGGAAGCAACCTAAATGTCCATCGACAGATGAATGGATAAAGAAGATGTGGCACATATATACAATGGAATATTGCTCAGGCATAAGACAAAATGAAATTGAGTTATTTGTAGTGAGGTGGATGGACATAGAGTCTGTATACAGAATGAAGTAAGTCAGAAAGAGAAAATCAAATGCCATATGCTAACACATATACATGAAATCTAAAAAAAAAAAAAAAAAAAATGTTGTGAAGAGCCTAGGGGCAGGACAGGAATAAAGATGCCGACTTAAGAGAGTGGACTTAAGGACACGGGGAGGGGGAAGAGTAAGCTCGGATGAAGTGAGAGAGTGGCATTGACACATATACAGTACCAAATGTAAAAGAGATCGCTAGTGGGAAGCTGCCGCACAGCACAGGGAGATCAGCTCTGTGCTTTGTGACCACCTAGAGGGGTGGGATAAGGAGGGTGGGAGGGAGATGCACATGGCAGGGTATATGGGGATATAAGTATACGTATAGCTGTTTCACTATGTTATAGAGCAGAAACTAACACAACAATGTAAAGGAATTATACTCCAATAAAGATGTTAAAAATAAATAAATAAAATAAAAGGTGTGAAGAGTGAAAAAAAACAACATAAGAACAGAAATGGGTAAGATGGACTTGATAAAAAGAAAAGATTTTGATCTTCATGAGATCCTATTAAAAATATGAAAAAGTAAGCCACCAAATGAGAGAAAATATTTCCAAAATGTATATTCACAAACAAATTTTATGTAGAAAATATAGGAAACTTTTACAACCTGATCATAACAAAGAACCCAATAGAAACAACCCAATACAAAATGGGCAAAAGATTGAAACAGATATTTCCCCAAAAATATATGTAGATGGAAAATTAGGACATGAAACATTTCTCAAGAGCCTTCATTATTTAGAGAGGCAGATTAAATCACAATGAGTTCTGAGAACAGGTAGGCTTCTTATATATAGGCTTCTTCTTCTTAGATAGGCTCCTTAGCTTGAATTCCCTACCTTTTGCGATAAGGGTGTCCTTCTACCTCCAGATGCAAGGAGTGTACCTTTCACATGAGAGATTCACTTCCTGCTTTCAAGGACACAGGAAGGAGAGTCAGAGTATGTCACTTGTTTTGGCCATTTCTTAAGTAACTTTAATTCAATGTAATCAATATGTCAGTTGAGGCACATTTTGGGACAGACGATTCTGGACCCCAACAGTTCCCTCTTCTGAAACTTCCCTAGAAGTTTTAAATATTAAAAACTGAGCTGGTGATGGCAGAGAGAGAGGGTTAGTAGAGTCCTCTATTTCACTGAACCAGCTTCTCAGTTTTGAGAAAAGTTCAGTTCAGTTCAGTTAAATTGTTATATTTCAATTCAGGAGGTGGTGATGCAAATGGCCTCCTAAAGCCAGGCCTAAGGCGCAAGCAACCTGGAATTTAATGAGAATCATTTCTATAGAAACAAAAGAAAGCAAAGGTTAATAATTGGAGCAGATTATAAACCATTTTCTGAGCCTAGATGTAGGGTTGAAGGTTGATTTTCCCAGTTTGAAATATCTCCGATGAAGTAGTCAGGCTTGCAGGTAAATTTTCTATGTGGCTCATACAGCAACAGACAGGAGGATGGTTTAGATATGAGCGAGCTTATGACCATTTCTCTGAAATTTATATCAAGTAGTCAAGCTTCAGTTTGCAGGGCTTCAGGAAAAGGGCAGTTTTAGTTCTCAGTGATTCCAGGTTTTTCAAAAGAGTCGAAAAAATTTGGAAACATTAGTTTGGAGAGCTGTAGTCAGATATGGGAGAAAACTAGAACAATTCAGTATCTAGTCTAATTCTCAGGTAAATAACAAAACTTCAGGGAAAAGTAATAGCACTAGAATCCAATATCCACAAGTGCGTATCATAGTTTAATTAAACATATTTTTTCCTCACTAAAATCACCCTAATTTCTACCAAAAATAACCAAATTAAGACTAATTTGTTTACAAAGTGTCTAGATTCCAAATCTTGGTCTAAGTTCAGCAAAAATAGACATTTGACCATATAGGCATTTGTAAATTTGTTTTGCTGGAAATTTTTATAAGGAATCTTCAGATTCAACTTTTAATAGCCTTTCAGGGCCAGTAAGTCACACTAAAGATTTGCCATCAGGTTTGCCTGTAATACCTATAGACTTTGGCCAATTCTTCTTCTCTTGAGGTCCCCAAAATATCCTGAGGTTCCAGGTAAGGCTGCTGGGAATCCTGTGAACATGGTGTGAGGCTGTTTCTCTAAGGGGATATAGTGGCTCCGTAAAGTCAACCTTAGCTCCTTCAAGGTGTCTGGTCATATCTGTCGATGCATGTCTCTCTCAAATATGACATTCCAGTCAAAGCCTTGGTAATACAATCAATGTTTCTTATTTTGTCCTGTTACAAAGGGAACAGATTCTTATTGAACTTATGCAAATAACTATATTGCCAGGAAAATAAGAATGCTCACTGAGAGTTTCTGAATTCTAGAAGGATTAGGTAGGGTGAAAAAGAGAACTGTTTCACTCCTGCATACAACAGTATAATGTACTAAACTGCTGTAAATCTTTTTTAAAATAAATTTTTATTTATTTATTTATTTATTGTTGACTGTGTTGGGTCTTCGTTGCTGGGTGTGGGCTTTCTCTAATTGTGGTGAGTGGGGGCTACCCTTCCTTGCCACTCATGAACTTCTCATTGCCGTGGCTTCTCTTGTGGTGGAGCTTGGGCTTTAAGCACAAGGGCTTCCGTAGTTGTGGCATGTGGGCTCAGTAGTTGTGGCTCACGGGTGTTAGAGCGCAGGCTCAGTAGTTGTGGCACACGGCCTTAGTTGCTCTGCGGCTTGTGGGATCTTCCTGGACCAAGGGCTCGAACCCATGTCCCCTGCATTGGCAGGCAAATTCTTAACCACTGTGCCACCAGGGAAGTCCTAACCTACTGTAAATCTTTAAAAAAGTTTCCTTGTATCTGGGAAACAAAAGATTAAAAAATAAGTAGTATTTTAGACAAAAAATCATATAAAATTATAATCACATTCATCAGTTCATTCAATCCCATGTGATTAACTCTTGTTCTTTATTAGTCCACTTTTCCATTAGTCCTGTTGACCTTGCCTGATAATTGAGGGTGACAGAGACAGTGATAATCCCCAGAAGATTGCAAGTTTGTTGTTAAGGCTCATAGAATTTGCCCAGTGAATTGAGTGCCTTGATCACTGGAGACTGTGGAAGGTAGGCCCCAAGGGGAAAACACATTTCCTTTTTAACAGTTTCTTTACTATTGTGGGTGCATCAGCTTTGAAGCAAAGGAAGGATTCAATCCATCCAGAAAACATACATACAATACCAAGAACATCTTGATGGCCCATATTAAGTGGTAGTTGAATGAACTAACAGTTGCAGGTATTCGAAGGGTCCGGAGAAAGGAGGTCTGAAGCCACTGAGGACAGAAATATTTTTTCCCAGGGTTATGAACCCAACAGGTAAGACATTTCAGGTAGACTGTTTTCACGATTTTATAGAAATTTTCCTGCCAATGTCTATTTATGACTTAAGTAATTGTAACTGCACTATGGTGGGTGAAGAAATACAAGAAAAAATAAACAAAAAAAAATGAGGTTTGCTAGAAAGCCAGGAGGAGCCAAGTGGTTGACCAGGTTTCCTATAGCCCTGGCTGTCTGATTAATTTACAGCTATTGTTTATCCATCTTACTTTCTTTGATTCAGGAGCAGACATTTGCCATGTTACGAGCACATTAGGATGGCAAAAGTCTGGCAATAAGGGGTAAATTTTTTTTTTCTTTCTCAGGAGCAGAATGGACTTCATCCACATTTGCCACAAAATTTACAGATTCTGTTGCTGCTGCTTTTTCATGAAAGTCAGTTAGGGCATTTCTCTGACACTAGGATACAGGAATTTTACATAATTTCTGAGTACAACTATAATACATATCTATACAGACACGACATAAAGAAGGCTTAATGTTACTTCTTATTTGACAATGCATTCCATGGAATTTTACATATCAAATGTACTTAATTAGTTTGATGTCTCTCTTTTCATAAAGAGAGAGAGAACAATTTTTTTAGATATTTCAGTGACCCTCTAAAATATTTCATATCTCAGAGTTAGTTCTAAGTCACAAAGACTTCATTTAGAATTAGATTTTTGGGAATTTTGTAAAGAATATCAAAAAATTAAAAATAGTCCAATAGGTGACTGTGAAACAAATCATACTCATCAATTTAACCAAAATAAAAATTAAAGACCTCATAGGCAAATATAGAATATAATTCTAAGCAAAATTTAGCTCTTTTCATATTGAGAGGACTTACATGAGTAATCAAAGACCTGATAAAGCTAACATATAACATAAGTGATTATTTTGACAAGACATAAGATTTTTTTTCTAGGTAAATTTTTAAAGATAAAAAAAAAAATTTTCAGAATCTCTTATTATCAAGAGCAGACCAAAACCAAAACCAAAACAAAACAAAGGTTTGTCCTTTCAACAAAGAGAGAAAAGTAAATTCCAATTTTATATCAGCTTAATTTTGATATTAAAACTAATTTACTTAATTAAATTCATTCCAATCTTATCCAGTCCTGACCACACATAAAATTTCTTTCCAAATATTTGTTTATTTACAAATATTTTACAATTTTCTATATCCATGTTAGTTTGTTCCTGGTTTCCTTTCCTATTTAGAAATAACTAGCTTTGGGACAAATTCATTTACTTTTTTCTAAACAAAAAAATCTCTATACTTTAAACCTTTTCTTATCACCAAATGCATTCTTTCCCAATTATTATATCTGGTAGCTTTAAGCACATATATTGATTAGAATACTTAATTATTTGAAATCTTATTTTGTTCAGTGAAAATACAGAGGCAAGCAATTGTAAACTGCATTAACATTTTGTGGCTTGACTTACACATACATTATATAATATTTAGAAACATAAGCTACTTCAAAGTACAAACTTTCAATAAAGCACAAAATTTATTTACTAATAGATCCAAACATAGTTAGTTTCTCTGTACTAAGAGGTCAAACGCAGGTAGAAACTTCGACCTATTTAGTAATTAAAGTTTTAGTAATTTATCTAATTAGGAAAGGACATTCAATGAATTCCCAATATTTAATTTAACTTAGGAAAACTCTAAGAATGTAAATTACCAAAGAGATTTAGGAAACTACTCAAGTAGACATTTCCTTTTTTTTCTATTTTTCTTTTTTAAATTTAAGTACAGTTGATTTACAATACTGTCTTAATTTCAGGTATACAGCAAAGTGATTCAGTTATACGTATATGTGTCCTTTTTCAGGTTCTTTTCCATTATAGGTTACTGCAAGATATAGAACATAGTTCCCTGTGCTATAATATTGTTTCTCTATTTCATATATAGTAGTGTGTATCTGTTAATCCCGAACTCCTAATTTATACCCCCTCCCAGACCTTCCCTTTGCTAACCATAAGATTGTTTTCTATATCTGTGAGTCTGTTTCTGTTTTGTAAGTAAGTTCATTTGTATCATTATTTAGATTCTACAAATAAGTGGTATTCTGTGACATTTGTCTTTCTCTGTCTGAATTACTTCACTTAGTATGATAATCTCTAGGTCCATCCATATTGCTGAAAATGGCATCATTTCATTCTTTTTTATGGTGGACTAATATTCCATTGTATATATTACCACATCTTCTTTATCCAGTCATCTGTCAATGGACATTTAGGTTGCCTCCATGTCTTGGCTATCATGAATAGTGCTGCTATGAACATTGGGGTGCATGTATGTATTCAAATTAGAGTTTTCCTCTTTTCCAGATACATGCCGAGGTGTGGGATTGCTGGATCATATGATAACCCAATTTTTACATTTTCAAGGAACCTCCATACTGTTCCACATAGTGGCTGTACCTATTTACATTCCCACCCACAGTGTAGGAGGTTTCCCTTTTTTCCACACCCTTTCTAGCATTTGCTAATTGTAGACTTTTTCATGATGGCCGTTCTGACAGGTGTGAGGTGTCATTGCAGTTTTGATTTGCATTTCTCTGATTGTTAGTGATGTTGAGCATCTTTTCATGTGCCTATTGGCTATATGTATTGTCTTCTTTGGAGAAATGTCTATGTAGGTCTTCTTCCCATTTTTTGAATGGGTAGTTGCTTTTTCTGATATTGAGTTGTATGAGCTGTTTTTATAGTTTGCAAATTAAGCCCTTGTCAGGCACATCATTGGCAAATGTTTTCTCCCAGATCGTAAGTTGTATTTTTATTTAGTTTATGGTTTCCTTTGCTGTGAAAAAGCTTATAAGTTTGATTAGATCCCATTTGTTGACTTTTGCTTTTATTTCTTTTGCCTTGGGAGACTGACCTAACAAAACATTGCTATGATTTACATCAGAGAATGTTTTGCCTATGTTCTCTTCTAACAGTTTTACAATGCCACGTCTTATATTAAGTGTTTAAGCCATTTTGAGTTTTTGTGTGTAGTTTGAGGGAGTGTTCTAACTTCCAGCTTTTTCACCTCCACTTCCTGAAGAGACTCTCTTTTTCTCCATTGTATATTCTTGCCCCCTTTGTCAAAGATTAATTTACCATAGATGTGTGGGTTTTTGTCTGGGTTTGCTATACTGTTCCTTTGATCTATATGTCTATTTTTGTGCCAATACCACACTGTTTTGACTATAGCTATAGTGTTGTAGTATTGTCTGAAGCTTGGGACAGTTATGCCTCCAGCTTTAGTCTTTTTCCTCAGGATTGATTTGGCAATTCTGTGCCTTTTGTGGCTCCATATAAATTTTAGGTTTATTTCTTCTAGTTCTGTGGAAAAGGTCATGGGTAATTTTATAGGTATCCCATTAAATCTGTAGATCATTTTAGATAGCATGGCAATTTTAACAACATTAATTCTTTCAATCCAAAAGCATGAGATATCTTTCCATTTCTTTGAATCATCTTCAATTTCCTCCATCAATGTTTTATAGTTCTAAGCATGTAAGTCTTTCTCTTCCTTGGTCAGGTTTATTCCTAAATATTTTTTTTGATACGTTTTAAAAGAGATTTTTTTTTTTCTTTCTCTTCCTGGTATTTCACTGTGAGTGTAAAGAAATGAAACAGATTTCTGTATGTTAATCTTGTATCCTGCTACCTTTCTGAAGTTGTTTTTCAGTTCTAATTGTTTTGTGTGGAGTCTTTAGGGTTTTCTCTGTAAAGTATCACGTCATCTGCATAAAATGACAATTTTACCTCTTCCCTTTCAATTTGGATAACTTTTATTTCTTTTTCATGTCCGATTGCTGTGGCTAGTACTCCCAATACTATGTTGAATAGAAGTAGTGAGAACAGGCATTCTTGTATTGTTCCAGATTGTAGCAGGAAGGCTTTCAGCTTTTCACCATTGAATATTATGTTGGCTGTGTGTTTATCATAGATAGTTTTTTTTTTTTTTTTTTTTTTGTGGTACACAGGCCTCTCACTGTTGTGGCCGCTCTCATTGTGGAGCACAAGCTCCGGACGTGCAAACTCAGTGGCCATGGCTCACGGGCCTAGCTGCTTCGTGGCATATGGGATCTTCCCAGACCGGGGCATGAACCCATGTCCCCTGCATCAGCAGGTGGATTCTCAACCACTGCACCACCAGGGAAGCCCTATCATAGATAGCTTTTATTATGTTGAGATATGTTTCCTCTATACTCACTCTGGTGAAAGTTTGTATCATGAATGGATGTTGAAGTTTATCAAATGCCTTTTCTGCATCTATTGAGATAATCATGTGGTTTTTGTCTATTCTTTTGTTGATGTGGTGTATCACAATGGTTGACTTGCCTATGTTGAAACAACCTTGTGACCCTGAGGTGAATCCAGTCTGATTATGGTTTACGATCCTTTTTATGTGTTTTTGGATTTGGTTTGCAATATATTGTTGAGGATTTTTGCATCTATATTCATCAAAGATATTGCCCTATAATTTCCTTTTTTGATAGTGTCTTTGTCTGGTTTTGGTATCAGGGTGATTGTGGCTTCATAGAATGACTTTGGGAGTGCTTCCTCCTCTTCAATCTTTTGGAAGAATTTGAGAAGGATCGGTGTAAGTTCTTCATTGTATGTTTGGTAGAGTTCCACAGTGAAATCATCCAGTACTGGACTTTTTTTTGCAGGGATTTTTTTTTTTTTTTTTCCATTAGAGATTATATTTCACTTCTAGTCCTTGGTCTGTTCAAATTATTTATTTCTTCTTGATTCAGTTTTGGTGGGCTGTATGTTTCCCAAACTGTCCATTTCTTCTGGTTGCCTTCCAGATTGACATTTCTAAGACAGTTATTTTTTAAAAGTTTACCTAAAAACTCTTATCTCTTACATCTATTTAATCTATTTGTTCTTAATAATTACACTTAGCTTACTCATAAACATTTCTTGAGATATTAAAGAAATCAGTGATTATCTTGTTTTTTTGTTTGTTTTTCTGACAAACTTTGCAACAGAGACAAAATTAACCCCTTTGATAAGCAAACAAGGTAGAACAAAAGTTGTTTACCAACATTATATTTAATGCTAATTCTGAAGACATACCTGTATTTATTGAACCAAGAAGCTTAAAATTTGTTTTTATATACTAAAGATTACCTTAGATCTTGTGACTTGAAAAATATTTGGTTTAGTTTTTATTACATTTTTGAGAATTTTTATATAAGTGTTTGAATATTAAAGCCAATAATTAGAGCTCTTTGTCAAATTAATTTTGGCAATCCCACCCAAAGGTAACATACACATATAGACAGACACAACCAGAAATCTCATAATTTTCATTTTAAAACTTTAGTCATGAATTAATTACAGTAAAAAATTCACTATTTATAAATCAAAGATTATTCACTCAGATGGCTAAAGTTTTTTTTTTTATTATATGTGGACAAGACTTTTAAGATCTCTATTTGTCCTTGACAAGCAATTTTAAGAAGACTGTAATTTAATAGAGTTTGGGCAAGAGAGACTTTTTGGCAGTTTGTGTTTTAAAGGCCTGTTTTCCTCTTTTTTTTTTTTTTTTTTCTTTTTTTCTTTTTCTAGTTAGTTTAGTGTTCTACACATTCAGTTAATCCAGGCCCAGTCTTGGGCTATGCAGCCTGTGTTTACATTTCAAATACATGGTAAGATTTATAACTTTAAGGAACACAGAAAATAATGGAATTTTTCTCCTGGGAATTTTAGGATATATTTGCATATGATCATAAGTCGTAAGGTAATTACTATTAACCTTTTCTTAAATACTGGGCAATATTTCTCCAGTATCGTGATGTTTTACAATATCTACAAACATTTTGAGAGGAATAGCTGAGGCTTGAGACTGGTAAAGATACGTGGGCCTTGACTTGTTTCTAGACTTGTAATCCTGGTGTGAAAAAGATTTGCAAGAAAACGACACTTGTTTCTGTGAGCACTTGAATATTGGTCTCCAGCAGATTTCTCTCTTGCTTATTTGTAGGAGGGCATTGAGAATTGCTGAGGTGAAGGGGTGATTTTTAAGAAAGGGAATTTATGTTGAAGTTTTGTCGAATTTCTTTTATATAATAAAGGATTCTTTAAGACTAGTCATTAATGTGATTTTTCATAAGTACCAATATGACACCTGTTATGATGAGAGCTCTGAAAAAATCGTTTCCTTTTAAATATAGCCAATTTAAAGGATCCATACTCTGGCCATTGATGAGTAGGATCATATATTAATTTCAAATAGTGACTCAGATCAATAAGCATTTTATTATGGCTTAGCCAAAGAAGCAGGAGAAGTCTCACAAGTTAGTGTATAGCCTTCCCAAGATGTAGAAAGTTCACTTCTAGTATTAGTCTAACAAGCAATGAAGGTTGAGATGATAAAGGCCCCATAAGGACTGAGATCTCTTATGACAAACTTCCCTAATTGCTGGTACGGCCAGACAAATGGAGTACTGCTTATGACTTCATGACTTCATGTCTTGGAAACCAAGCCAATTCTTTTGGCCACCAGATGCACCCCAGTAAATGCACCTTCCTGAAGGCAGAGACCAGCGAGAATGTTTTCACTGGACAGAAAGTTAAGCTCTCAGGATATAAAAGAAGACAGAATGAAAAACTTCATCTGTTCATAAAGCACCCACAATAAAGTTTGTCTAAATGATGCCAGTTTGGTAAGAACCGTTAACTCACCTTTCTATGAGATTGGCTCCAAGGGTAGACTTAGAGGGCCTAAGCTTGTGTGCTGCCTTATGGTTCTTGCTCCTTATGGCAAACAACACAAGGGACGGAGACAAAGAAAAACTGTGACCATCTCTGGGAGGTAAAGGATTCTCAAGAGTTGCTCATCCAAGGAACTAGCTCCAGTAATATCTTCACCTGCTTATCTAAATTCGAGAGAGATAAAATGGGCTCTTAACACTTTCCCTTCCAACACACTTGGCAGGCAGAGATCCAGGAGGCTGACATGGAAAGAAAGAACTCTTACCTTCTGCAGGCCTTCGTCAGATGTCCCAGGACCTCTCATCTGCAGAAGACTTAGGGAGGGAAGCAGGGAACAGCCAGCCTCCTACCTGTCTCACCAACTGTTTGGGAGGATGAAATTTCCTCTCAACTACTTTTGAGTTCTGTGGCGGGACTCAGAATAAAATTAACAAAAGACAGATTAGCAAGAGAAAAAGAAAGAAATTTTAATTCATATACATGGAGGTCTCATAGAAATGGAACCTAAGAAGTGAACAAAGCAGACCGTTTTTCTACTTTGAGAGAAAGGAGAAATGAATTTGTGAGGAATTGACAGAATAAAGAATCTTAGGTTTTGGGTACCTAATTAGTGAAGAATAGAGTTTGGGTCTGGAGTAGTAAATTAAGAAGTAACAAGGTTCGTTTATATATGCTTCTCAATCTGAATTCCCTGTCTTTGCCATAAGGTGTCCGTCTACCTCCAGATGCAAGGAGGGCACCTGTCACATGAGATGTATTTCCTGCTTTCAGGGAGACAGACAGGAAGGTCAGAGTGTCCCTCTTCCTTGGCCACTTCTTAAGTAACTTTAATTCAAAATAATCAGTATGTCACTGAGGCACATTTTAGGGTGTCCTATTCTGGACCCCAATAGCATCAAGTATACTGGACACCACCCATCTGCATCTTTTGATAACTCTGGAGAATATGATCGAATCCCTTATTTATTGAAAAATAGAAGTATCTTTCCTTGGTTACTAACTCTTAAGAAAGCATAGCTATTTTTATTAAATGTAGAAAGAAATTGTACTAATTAAACAAACACATATGAACCTACCATTGAGAAGAAAAATATTATCATTTCCATTCTTTGTTTACAATCTTCAGTCTCTATAAAAAGAAAAAAAACTCATTATAAATTCTCCGGGCAAATACTACAATAAATTTCTCTATATTCTCTCATTACTTTTTAAACTACATGGGAATCAATCAATACATAAATATAGTATTGATCTATGTCCTTTAGAAGCACATATACATTTTATCAAGCAGTTTGTATTGTTCCTGCAACTGACATTTTATTTTTCATTCAAAATTATGTTGATTTAGATTATTTGATTGAACTGTTGTTTAATATTCCATTATATTTTATCTATCTATTTTTCTCGATATACACATCCCTCTTTCTGTGGACATTTTGTTCAATTTCTTTCTTCCTAAATTTTCATTCTGTATTCACTTGTGTTCTTTAGATTCCAAATGGATATTCCTCAGTTATGCTTATAAGTATTCAGTTTCACCACCGCATCTCAGAGGCAATTGACCTCAAACCAACAACTTCAGTGACCCTAGAAAGACAGCCTCCTCTCCAGCTATTTTGACCTTCCTTAATTATCAGCTCCCTACAGTTCCCACCTGCTTGGATATTTTGAGTGATGGCAGCTACTTATGCTCAAACATATTAAACATTTTGAAATGTTTGGCTCCTGAAGTGGGTCTTGAGAGCTTACTGTGTCTGAAGAGAAATGGAAGAACCTCCTAAAGCCACCAGAAATTGTGCTTAGTCATTTGGGTTTGGCCATCTCCTTACCACCCCTACCCATTTCTGACATCAAAGACAGGACTCCATATTTACAGAGAGTAGAAGGAAACCTACCAATTTACTATTGGAGTTAGGGGGGTAGATTAAGGAGGAAGACAACTTTGAATGAAATGTTAGCATCATCTTGGTCTAGGGCGCCACGTCCTGTGCCATAAGCAATGCATTGAATCACAAGCAACCAATCTTTGATAGAATCACCTTACCAAGATTCAGCCATTTTCTTTTTGTATAAACAACACCAACTGTGTGATTTATACTGAGGAATGCTGTTGGTGGTAAAGGCTTCTAAAATTCCCTCTGCAAATTCAGCCACCAACTTGAGAGTCATTTATTCTCACACTTTTCAAAGATATGTTGCCATATTTTAGAATGAAAACTGTGTTTCCTTCATGGGGGTCTCCTCCTGTCTGTGAAGTGGTCTTTGTAGAGGAATGCATGTGTTCATAGGTGCAGAAACACTGTGAGGCCATGCTTCAAACATGTTGGATGCAAACATCTGCAGTTTAATAGAGAGAAGTCTGAAGTGGTGAAGTAAGCAGATGGTGAATTTTGTATCTGGATTCCTTACCTTTTCGTAATCTCCTAGACCTGGTCCAATACCTTGGAAGGAATGAACACACACTGAGGACTTTCTATGACTCTTCTACCTTGTTATATATACGGTATAGTGTCCAATGGCAGCTTTAACAAATTTCCAAAAACCTGGCAATTTAAGATGACAGAAATTTATTCCGGAACCGTCTGGGGACCAGAAATCTGATATTAATATCGCTGGGACAAAATCAAGATGTTGGCAGGGCCGAGCTCTCTCCTGATGCTCTAGTGGAGCCGACTCTTGCATATTGTGTGCACAATGGGATAGTAATATTACTTGCTTCATAAGGTTGGAAGGATGAAAAAATAAGTTAATATAAGTTGAAGTTATATAAAATTGCTGGTAGGTGAGCAACACCTAATATGTAGGTAATACCAATATTATTTGGATAAAAGCAGTGTCCAATCTGAAATAATATCCAAATGAATATGCTTTTCAAGAATTACTGTCAAGTGTGTCCAAAGCCTAAAGCAACCCATGGGACATTCAGTTCCAAGGATAAGTGCCTCATAGCAAAACACAATTATTGAGGCAGAATTTAAAAATTATGCCAGTTGTGCTCTGTCCACAGGAGAGGCCTCAGGATACTTTTTGTGATTAATTATCTGAGTGGGTTTCTTTAGTCACATTTTCCCAAGAAATGTAGTCACACACTGGGGAAGGAAGGAAGGAAAAATGAAAAGGAGGGGGGTAGACAAAATACCAATATTATAAGTTCTATGCATTTCATTGATTTAACCAACTCTGATCCTAAAAAACAGAATTTAGGGGAGGAGTTTGGCCAATATTCATTTAGGATTTGGGGACCTTCTGGAGAAGAGAGTCTCAAGATCCCAGAAACTTCTTCCCTAAGAGTGAATCGAAAATAGTTTGTGAAAGACCATCTGAAGGGCAGGCTCTGATGGTGGGTCACTCAGTAACCAGAGTAAGAGTTGATCCTTGGTGTCTCTGCTTTCCTAAAAGATGGGTTGCAGTAACACCTTTGGAAATCAGTGCTTTGAATCCTCTGGATTCAGAGGAATTTTCTTGGGAAGCTTTCCTTTGCCTAAGCCACCCGCCAATTTCTTCCAGGCCTGCTCCCTCATGCCAGGACTCCTTTTGCCAGAGATAAGATTTTTTACTCTTATTCCAAAACAGGAAGGTTAAGCTGAAGCCTGTGATAGTGGGGGGCAGTAAAGTGATGGAACGAGAACAATGTCATGAAAACTCTGGAACCTTTATAGAACCATGAAGGGGCAAAGCAGCCAATGGCTTTTCTTCAGTAGAGGAACCAGTTTTCTAACCTGAGAGAATCTGCAGGTTTCCCAGATCTTAGAAACTTGGCAGCTGGATGTGGATACATTTAGATCTGGGAGAGAAAAGTCAGCCTGTGTTGAATTTGAAACACTTCCAATGGTTGCTTCTTCCCTGTCATAAGACAGCTTATTTGGAGCCTGATGGTGTGGGGAGCCGTCAGCCTGAAGCTGGCAAGAGTTAGCTACCAGCTGTTTTCACTTCACACCAAGATCCGGAGAGTGGCTAGGATCTACTGAAAAGATTTCACACTTCCCTTTCTTGGTGAGCATTCCTCAGTTTCTCCTCAAGGGACAGCTGGCACTACTGGGATGGAAAAACAGATTGTCTATGTGATGTGCAGAGCTCAGATGATGTTGGTGGGTGGGGGTGGAGGAGCGTCCCGGGTGCCAGGAGTCTAAGTGGTGACATGCCACATTTAGTAGGCTGCCAGCATGTGCATATTTTGTTTAATCAGTGGTTTTGTAAGTCACAGCATATGCTTTGTCACTTCTTGTTGTTTTATTGGTAAGCTACTATGTTTTTAGTGAAATCTTACATCTTCTCTGAGTGAGATTTGCTTATCAGCAGCAGCTCAGCACCACATGTCATGCCCAGACTTTCCTGTACACGCCTCCCACCCCCTTGCTCCAGCACCTTGTCTCCTGCCATCCTGCAAATACAGATTCCTCTTTGAGCTTCCCTATGGGAATGGAGTAGGGGAATGGGCCAGAAAACTCAGGGACCAAGAGTGAAAAACATTTGTCCAGAATCGGGGATGCAGCCTGTTAAATTCTGGTAAGAAAGGCAGTGGAAGCCAGAGGCTCACAATGGAGTGGGTAACAAAGACTTAGCAAAATCTGGGGGTAGAATCTAGACAGAGATAGAGAAGAGACCAAGGATGCCACCTGCAAGAATAGCACCTGAGGCTGAATTGAAAAGTTTCTGAGTAGGGGTCCTTGTCTGTGCTCCTAGGTTGTCGGGTCCCCAGAAGTATTTGACCACCAAATGAGGTGACACTGCCCAGTTCACCAAAATTAGCTGTCATCCCACTTGACTCTTTGGAACCCAAGTTTTTATGAAGTTCCCTACTTGGCTTATTCTGGGACTTCCCAAGAGGATGCCTGCATGTGCCCCAGGAGGGGTCTCCTGGATCTTCAAAAATATTCCAACCAATGTAAAACTTTATGAAAGTCAGAGCTATAAGTAAGGGTTTTGTGCTTTTTTCTCTTCTGAAAAATTTAGTCTAAGATGATACTGTGACTTTCTCAAAGGGAGGAACCTAAATGAAGAGGCAGAAGCTTGTCCTTTTTCTAAACTTCACTACAATCAAGATACTTAACTGTATCACAAGTCTCTCTCTTGATATCCCTAAAAAAACTCTCCTTCTCTTCTCCTTCATCCTTAAACCTTTGTTATCACTAATCTGTTCTCTATCACTATAATTGGGTTATTTCATGAATGATTTATAAATAGAATCAACTAGTATGTACCTTTTGATATTGGATTTTTCACTTGCATTATTTCCTAGAGGTTTTCCAAATACCTGTCTTTATCAATGTTTGCTCCCTTTTCTTGCTGAATAGTGCTTGTGGTGTGGACAAAAGGTAGTTTGTTAAACCATTCACATACTAAAGGGCATTTGGATGGTATCCAGTTTTGTGCTATTACAAATAAACCTGCAATAAACTTTTCTTTACAAGTTTCTATGTGAAAATATATTTTTTAAAATTTCTCTTAGATATTTGTTTAGCAGTGCTCAAAGCGGAATCTACAGCATTAAATAGCTACATTAGAGAAGAAGATAGATCTCAAATCAACAATCAAGGTTGTTACCAAAAATCTAAACTAAACACAATAGCCGGAGAATAAAGGAAATGATCCAGATAAGAGCAAAAATCAGTAATTAACATTATGATAGAAACACAGCTTAAAAATTTTATAAACTCCTACACCTCTCAAGAGAGGAATACACATTCTTTTCAAGCGCACATACACATGTACCAATATCAACCATATTCTGAACCATAAAACAAATCTCGATAAATTTAAGTATTCAAATCATACAAAATATGTTTTTGCACCTTAGCTGCAAGCAGAACAGTAATTGAAGCCATCCAACCAAAGATAACTCTTTAAGATGGTCCATAAGATTGACAAAACCTCTGACCCAACTGAAGAAAAAGAGTGATATCCCAATGGCTAATACCAATAATGGGAACAGAGACCGCACTACAAATCCAAGAGACCTTGAAAGGCACTGGAAATGTTATAGGTAACTTCACATCAACAAATATGGCAATTCACATGAAATAGACAAGTTCCTTGAAAGACACAAACCAAAAAGCTCATTCAAGCCTTCCCATAAAGAAAACTTTGCAAAGAAACTACTTCACTAGTGAATGCTACCAGATATGTCAGGAAGAATTAATGCCAATTCTATGTAAATTCTTTCAATAAATAGAAGATAAAAGAATATTCTCCAGCACATTTTATAAAGTCAACATTATCCTGATATGAAAACCAGAAAAAATACATGAAAAAACTAAGCAAAAATACTCATCATGAACAGAACTATAAAATGTCCTACAAAATTTTTAATATATTGAATAAAGAAATATATTAAAGAATAAACCATGACCAAGGATTATTTACCTCAGAAATATGGGTTGTTTTATCACTCAAAAGCATCAGTATAATTCACCATACTAATAGAATATAAAAGAAAGTTACGTCTGGATATTATCATTTTAAAGGAGCAAATACTCCAACTGTAATCCAGAATTACAAGGTTTTCTCTAGAATTCCTCCTTATCTTATTTGTAATTACATTCTCCCAAAGAGAGAAAACTGGCTCTGATTACCTACAGTATATTTACTTATGTATTTACCCAACTCCAGTATTTATATAGAATATTTTCAGATTGTTATTCTAGATCTTTGTGAGAAACAAACTTACCTACTAGAGTACAGTGTGTGCAGTTCTTTTTTGTCATTAGTGTGTATAAGTATCTGGCCAAAATATTATTTTCCAAAGCCACTTAAACCAGCTCATTTTCCCTACCCTCCTACTATGGTTATTTTGTTTATTGTAAAGGAAGTTAGGTCCATTCGCTTTCATCTGCATTCTATCTTGGGTTCCTTACAATTTTATCAAAACATCATGTTGTATATCTTAAATGTATAACATTTTTATTTGTCAAATATATGTCAATAAAGCTAAGGGAAAAAACAACGGAAAAAAAGGTCATTCAATGGGTAGTCTTTTGAGAAATAGTGTGAGAAACAATTTGATGTCCACACACAAAATAAATTAAGTCTGACCAAAACTCACATCTTATTCAAAAATGAACTCAAAATGGATTTCAGACCTAAACACAAAGTAGAAAATTATAATAATTGAAAAAGAAAATATAGGAGATAATCTTGTAAGTTAAGCAAAGATTGAAAAAATAATACAAACTACATAAGGACAGAAATAGATAAGTTGTACTTGATAAAATGAAAAGCTTTTGCTCTTCATGAGACCCTGTTTAGAATATGAAAGCCAAGCTACCAGCTGGGAGAAACTATTTCAAAAACATATATCCACAAAGTAATTTTATCTAGAATATATAAAGAACTCTTACGACTTGATAATAAGACAAACAACCCAGTACAAAATGGGCAAAAGATTTAAACAATTATTTACGCGAAAAGATATGTAGATGGAAAATTAGCACATGAAAACTTTCTCAACATCATTCATTATTAAGATAGGCAGATTAAATCACAATGAGAAGTAATTATGTGCTTATAAGAATGGCTAAAATTAGAAAGCCTGACCATACTGAGAATGCTAAATATCTGGAACTCTCAAACACTGCTGGTGGTGATGTAGATAATATTATGACTTCAGAAAATGTGTGGCAGGTTTTAAAACATTAGCGATATGCCTGTTGTGCAGCACAGGTATTCCACTCCTAGCTATCTACCCAGGATAGATGAAAGCATTTGTCTCTACAAAAATTTGTACACTAACATTCACAGCAGCTCTATTTATAATACACAAAACTGAAAATCACCCAACTGTCTATCAATAGAAGACTAAATTATGCCATACCCACACAATAGAATTTACTCAACAATGAAAATAAATGAAGTGTTGAAACAAACAATAATATGAGTGAATCTTGAAATAAAATTGCTTAGTATACGAAACCAGGGAGGAAAGCATGCCATGTATTATTCTACTTATATACCATTGAAGAAAATGCAAGTTAAACTTATCTATAGTGCCTGAAAACAGATCAGTGGTTACCGTGGATTGGGGGGATTGGAGAAGTTGAGGGTGAGAAGTAGGGGTGGGAGAGGAAACCTTCATGGTGATGGCTGTATTTATTATAGGGGTTATTTTGATGGTGTCATTGGGTGTATCTGTAAGTCAAGACATCAATATTTAAATGCACTTTAAATATGTACCCTTGACTGCACTTCAGATATACCTTGAAATAGCTGAAAAGTAAAAACAAACAAAACATAAAAGTTATTCATTGGATCAAAGTTTCACTGGGAGGCTGGAGCACCAGGTCCGGACAGCAAGAAAGGAACCAGGAAAGTCTGGCGGCTAAATGCAAAATCATGTAGTTAGAGCAAGTTGATGGTGAAGCTCCCTGTGAGCCACAACCATTGAACCCTCTCTGCCAGCACCACAGGGACCCCAGCTCCATACACACTGGGAATGATCTCTAATTGCTTCTTCCTCTTTGTGCCACCACCTGGCTGGGCGTCTCATTGTCATGCCTCCATCACAATGGAGGATATCCTAGCCTCCAGAGAACTGGAAGGTGGAGGATATCTGTCACCTTTGCTTCTGTACTGGGAGCTCTGACCCTGCCTCTCGCCATGACCCACACCAAGGGGTGTCCCTCGACACAAAGGACGCACTCTCATTCTGAGTAGCCAAGAGGGGAAAGAGACAAATTTCTCCGAGCATTCACATCAGTCATCGTTTCTGAAGGATTAGGAGCCCTCGAATCCCAGGTGTCTCTCTGATTCACTCCTGTGTATACAGCATTCTGCATCATGCAAGCCTTCCTCTCTACTTGCTTAGGGACACAGCTCAGCTACCCAGTTCTGACCCTTGTGTTATTACCACCCTGCATTTTCATTTGCAAGATGTGTTTCCTCTGTCCCCTGTGATGTGCAACTGTGGCAGACATTTAATCTTAGAGGATGCAGGAGTAGATTAAACTTTATTTTTTCTCCTGATGCCTTTCTCTAACCCACTCTCTATTTAGAAGCAGCTTGCTCCTGCTTCTAATTTTCCCCAGCACTAAACTGTGTGCTCAGCCAGCTCACACCCTAGTGGTAGTTTGTTTAATCCTCCCGTAGTTACCTAAAAGCCTATTCTTTGGAACAGTGGGTTTTTGTTTGTTTGCTTTCTTTTCTTTTGTTTGTTGTTTTTGATGTTGTTGTTGTAGAGTCTCTAGTTTATTATGAAAGGGTTCTTCCAGTATGCACACAGGAACCAAACTTACCAGTTTATCCTTCCCACTCTGACTCTCAAAGCCATACCAGCAACAACAGAGTTCCTTCATGTTGCCTAGAAGAACCGCAAAATTTTTGGGGTAAAAACGTTATCTACGCACCCTTTGTTTATGACTTTATACATACTCTGGGGCAGTGTGATAAAGTTCTCAACACAGCAGTCTATCCAGGTAAGGTCATCAACCAAATGCATTTTCCCAGGGCTAAGAGAGAATCTCACTACACATGAGGGTACTGAGACCCAAACTCCAAAAGCCAGAGCTAGGGTCCAGGGCACTGGTTCTTCTACGGCACCAGCGGGACACATCAGAAGGACTGGGAGGCTTTCAACACTACACCTAATGGACCTCACTCGTAGTCAGAGGGTTTGAGGACACCCGGGCAGTCAGACGGCTCTGCCCCGTGATCAGTTGCAGAAGAATGAGTGCTCAGAGAGCAGGGGCACAGGAGGTCGTTGTCATTCCTTGTCTTCCTTTTTTCCCAGTTGTATATAACCAGATATATACGATAACACACAGTTCGCTTTTATTTATAATCAAATGGGTTCTATACTTTCAAGTGCCTAATTCCCACTTTAAAACTTCGTACTGGATGCTGGTGGCAAGCCGAGATATTCGTTTTCTCTGCATTAAATCCCACACGGGGCTTCAGGAGATAGATTATAAGAGAAAATAAGTCACTATCATCCCCCTTTGCCATGAGACCAGTAGCTCTGGTCTGCCAGGTATTGATAAAATAAGAGAAGGCAGCAAATCCGTGGGGCAAAACCTTATGGGAGAGATGCCTGGCTGAAATACCAGCACACACCCAGAGGAAGACTGGCGATCTTCAAAATTTTGGCTGCTATTTACAATAAGAAATATATTTTATATTTCAACACTTTTCATTCGTATGAATGCTGAAAATCAAAATTAAAATGTCACAAAACACTATTTACTTGCTTTATGTAATATACTGTGGAGTCTTCTATTCTATTCTCCTTGTGTTTACAAAGAATATGTTAGTTATTACCCACTAACTTGATTTAATAATTTCAGACACCAGTAAGTTGCAAGCCATGATTTGAAAAGCGGTGCTTTCAACGATTAATAAAACTGAATTAACGTAGTGATCTATTAACAGGTATTTCTCCCAAGTAGGAATACACAAACATGCCCACAAAAACCTATGACCAAATGCCTGATGAGCTGCAAAACCTTTTACTTTCCTTCATTTTGGTGCATTTGCACACAGAGTCAGAGAACAGCCCTGCAGTAAAGAAACTTGCTTAACTTTGCATAACAGTGTTTCCTGAACTTAACCATGGAACAAGCATTTCCAAAATATTTGCAGACAGCAAAGTGAAACAAATCTAGGACTAGCTCTTGAAAGAGTGTTTGAAGGAATGAGATTCGGGGAAATTTTGCCTTAGACGTGAAGTAGAAATCCATAAATAAATGCAAGTGCCAAGCATGCTCATAATTGTAGCACAGACCTATGCAGCTGGGGTGCAATGGTCCCCCCAAGGTGCACGCTAAAAACTACTTGGGAAGGGTAGACAAATGTGGTTTGGTGGTGTCACCGGGTAGACGTGCGTTGTAACAAAATAGCTTCAACGGAGGAGGTCAAAGGAAGACCCGGACCAGCAATCTCAGTCCCACCTTAGTAAGCAGAGAATCGCCAACTACCACTTCAAGCTTAAGCACATAGCAAAATTTATTTAAGCATAGGTACACTGTAAAAGAGGGAGTGAGAGAAAGAGAGAGAGAGAGCGCGAGAGTGGGCTGTTTCTGCGAATTGAAAGCAGCATTCTTGTACACGTTTAAGGGTGCTTTTAAGGAGCATTCTGCAGGGAGGCGGGGGTGAGTGACAGGGGATCATTATTTGATTGAAGGTCCTGATCCATGTAACAGGTTTACCGCTGTGCATGCTCTCAGCCTTAAATTGCTAAGAAATGCCCACGGGGTGTGGGGTGGGGCAAAACCACATGGAGATTTTATTATAATGATGGTATAATGAGTTTGGGTTTACTATAGGTCATACACCTGTCTGTTCTGGGCATGCGAAGCCCAGAGAAGTTCCCTTCTGTTACGGTGCCCCTCTAAATGAGGATAAGCTGACCACCACACGACCCTAGTTTTGTCTGTTCTGGGCGGGGTCAGGGGAGAGTCACCGGATGGTTGGGTGCGACTCGATGACTTCTTGTCTTTCTTACCACTGCTACCTCCTTGCTGCTAATGACTGACTGACTACCTAACATTGGTAGGAGGTTTGGAGGTGGAGAGAGAAGAACCCTGTTAAAAGTAAAAGGGGTGAATCACTAAGGTACATTCAGGGATATTAGGATACTAGAGTCACTTGGTTTACAGGTCTCTTATCCAGATGTTCTCTGCGTCTGCGATTGCTATCAAATTCTTTTGTCTCCTGAACTCTAGATGGAAGGTAATATCAATGATAGAGGCACCACCAGAGACACAGGAACCTGTGGGGGTGTACTGATCCAACTGGAGAAAAGGTTTTGTTCTCTTTTTTTCCTCCCAGTGACTGGCAGATATCCAAATCAGGACAGGTTAAATACATCATTCTTGACGCAGAGGAGGGCTGAATACATACCATAAGAGTAGTGAATACAACAGCCAGCTGGACAACTCCTGCAAGTCTGGAGGACAGTCCAAGGTCAGAAGCAGATGTGGTGTGTGGGGCAACATCCAAGGAAGGAATCTAGGTCTGAAAACAAGCCAAGGTCAAAACAAGAGGCTGAGACAATGAAGTCTTGTTTGCTGCAGTAAACTTCTGTTGGGGTGTCTTTCTGGCTCCCTCCTCTAAGAACTAGGTCTCATCCACAGGTCCTACTTAAGCAGCGAGTGAAGTTCCCATAATAAGACCAATGGAAGCAGGGGTAGGAAAGATAGAAACAGCTTTTGTAGTTCTGTTCTATTCTTCTAGATGGAAAGCTTCATGAGAGTTTACCAGGGGAAGAAAATTTATGACGTGGTTCAGGACACAAACTGGTCAGCCATAAAGATTATGAATTTAGCAAATGATCCCCTGTGATCAGTATCTCGGGAACTTAAGTATGACCGTAGGTACAGTAGACAATATTGATTGACTTGACAACAGCTATTCTTACATATAGTGGTGTATATCTATTAATCCCATATGCCTAATTTATCCATCCACCCCCTTTAGTAACCAAAAGTGTGTGTTCTGTGAATCTCTTTCTGTTTGTAAATAAATTGATTTGTATTTTTTGTTAGATTCCACATATAAATGATATATTATATGTCTTTCTCTGCCTACTTCACTTGGTATGATAATCTCTTGATCTATCCATGTTGTTACAAATGGCAATATTTCATTCTTTTTTATGGATGATTAATATTCCGCTGTGCATGTGTGTGTGTGTATGTATATGTGTGTGTGTGTGTGTGTGTGTGTGTGTATATATATATATATATATATATATATGACATCTTCCTTATTCATTCACCTCTTGATGGACACTTAGGTTGCTTCCACGAGTTGGCTATTGTAAATAGTGCTGCTATGAGCATTGGTGTGCATGTATCTTTTCATATTAGAGTTTTTGTCTTTTCCAGACAGATGCCCAAGAGTAGGATTGCTAGATCATATGGTAACTCTATTTTTAGTTTTTAAGAACCTCTATATTGTTCTACAGAGTGGCTGCACCAATTTACATTCCCAGCAACAGCATAGGAGGGTTCCCTTTTCTCCACACCCTCCCCAGCATTTATTATTTATAAACTCTTTAATGACAGCCATTCTGACCAGTGTGAGGCACTACTTCATTGTAGTATTGATTTGCTTTTCTCTAATAGTTAGTGATGGTTATCATCTTTTCATGTGCCTATTGGTCATTTGAATGTCTTCTTTGGAGAAATGTCTATGTAGATCTTCTGCCCATTTTTTATTGGGTTGTTTGGAACCCAATATATTTTGGAAATTAAGCCCTTGTGGGTCACATCATTTGCAAATGTTTCCTCCTAGTCCATAGGTTGCTTTTTCATTTTGTTGATGGTACCCTTTGTTGTGCAAAAGATTATAAGTTTGATTAGGTCCAATTTGTTTATTTTTGCTTTTATTTATTTATTTTTTGCCTTGTGAGAATGACCTAAGAAAACATTGCTAAGATTCATGTCAGAGAATGTTTTTCCTAAGTTCTCTTCTAGCAGTTTTCTGGTGCCATAACTTATATTTAAGGCTTTAAGCCATTTTGAGTTTACTTTTGTGTATGGTTTGAGGGAGAGTTCTAACTTCATTGATTTACATGAGGCTGTCCAGCTTTCCCAGCACCACTTGCTGAAGAGACTGTCTTTTCTCCATTGTACATTCTTGCTTCCTTTGTTGAAGATTAATTGACCATAGGTGTGTGGGTATATTTCTGGGCTCTCTATTTTGATCCTTTGATCTATATGCCTATTTTTGTGCCAGTACTACACTGTTTTGATTGCTATAGCTTTGCAGTATTGTCTGAAGTCTGGAGGGTTATGCCTCCAGCTTTGTTCTATTTCCTCAGGATTGCTTTGGCAATTCTGGTTATTTTGTGGTTCCATACAAATTTTAAGGTTATGTGTTCTAGTTCTGTGGAAAATGTCATGGGTAATTTTATAGGTATTCCATTAAATCTGTAGATTGCTTTGGATAGCATGGCCATTGTAACAATATTAATTCTTCCAATCCAAGAGCATGGAATATCTTTCCACTCTGAGTCATCTTCAGTTTCCTTTATCGATGTTTTACAGTTCTCAGTGTACAAGTCTTTCAACTCCTTCATCACATTTATTCCTAAGTATTTTTTTGATGTGTATTAAAAGGAATTGTTTCTTTTCTTATTCTTTCTGATATTTCATTGTTATTGTAAGGAAATGAAACACAGTCCTGTATGCTAATCATGTATGCTGCTACCTTGCCAAATTCATTTATCAGTTCTAATACTTTTTGGCTGGAGTCTTTTGTGTTTTCTATATAGAGTATCATGTCATCTGCATTTAATGACAATTTTACCTTTACCCTTCCGATTTGGATACCTTTTATTTATTTTTTCTTGTCTAATTGCTGTTGCTAGTACTTCCAATACTATGTTGGATAGAATTAGTAAGAGTGGTCAACCATGTCTTCTCCCAGATTTTAGAAGGAAAGCTTTCCACTTCTCATCATTGAGTATTATGTTGGCTGTTGGTTTATCATAAATAGCTTTTATTATGTTGAGATGTGCTTCCTCTATACACACTTTGTTTAGAGTTTTTTTATCATGAATGAATGCTGAATATGTTTTTTAATGTCTGTATTGGAGTATAACTGACTTACAATGTTGTGTTAGTTTCTGCTGTATAACAAAGTGAATCAGCTATACGTATACATATATCCCAATATCTCCTCCCTCTTGCATCTCCCTCCCACCATCCCTATCCCACCCCACTAGGTGGTCACAAAGCATGGAGCTGATCTCCCTGTGCTATGCGGCTGCTTCCCACTAGCTATCTATTTTACATTTGGTAGTGCATATTTGTCAATGCCACTCTCTCACTTCATCCCAGCTTCCCCTTCCCCTTCCTCATATGCTCAAGTCCATTCTCTATGTCTGTGCCTTTATTCCTGTCCTGCCCCTAGATTCTTCATAAACATGGGTCTTTTTTCTTTTTTTTAGATTCCATAGGGATGCTGAATTTTGTCACATGCTTTTTCTGCATCTATTGAAGCAATCATGTATTACTTGGTCCCTCTTTGCTTGATGTTGTGCATCACATTGATTGACTTGCCTATATTGAAACATCCTTGTGACCCTGGGATGAATTCAACTTGATCATGGTATATGATCTTTTTTATGTGTTCTTGGATTTGGTTTGCTAATATTTTGTTGAGAAGTTTTGCATGTATATTCATGAAAGATATTGGCTTGTAGTTTCCTTTCTTGGTAGTGCCTTTGTCTGGTTTTGGTATCAGGGTGGGCGATTCTCTCTTTTTTTTCAATTTCTAAGGTGTCGGTTGTTATTTCTCCTCTTTTGTCTCTTATTTTGTTAATTTAGATCCTCTCTCTTTTCTTCATGGTGAGACTGGGCCAAGATTTTTTAGTTTTGTTTACCTTTCAAAGAACCAACTCTTGGTTTTATTGATTTTTTCCTTTTTTTTTTTTTTGGTCTCTATTTTATTTATTTCATCTCCAATCTTATCATTTTCTTCCTTCTGCTGAATTTAGGCTTTTTTGGTTCTTCTTTTTCTAATTCTTTTAGATGGTAGGGTAGGTTGTTTATTTGAGATTTTTCTTGTTTTTTGAGGAAAGCCTGTAGCGCTAGGAACCTCCCTCTAACAACTGCTTCATCTGCATCCCATAGATTTGGTATGACTGTGTTTTCGTTGTCATTTGTCTCAAGCTATTTTTTAATTTCCTCTTTGACATCATAGTTGAGCCATTTGTATCCTAGTAGCATGTTGTTTAGTCTCCATGTAATCATTTTTTTCCTCATTTCTCTTTATGTGCTTGATTTCTATTTTCATGCTGTTGTGATCAAAAAAGAGGCTTGAAATAATTTCTATCTTCTTAAATTTGCTGATGATTGTTTTGTTTCCTAGTGTGTGGTCTATCCTAGAGAATGTTCCATGTGCACCTGAAAAGAATGTGTATACTGTGTGGGTTTGGATTTAATATCCTGAAAAGATAAGTCTAACTGTTCTGTTTTTGTCATTTAGGATCTCTGTTTCCTTATTGATTTTCCATCTGGAAGGTCTGTCCATCAATGTGAGTGGGGTGTTAAATTCTTTGACTATTATGGTATTCCCATCAATTTCTCCCTTTACATCTGTTAGTAGTTATTTTATGTACTTAGGTGCTCCTATATTGGGTGCTCCTATTTGTCTTTCTTTATGGTTTTTTTTTTAAAGTCTATTTTGTCTGTTAGGAGTATTGCTACCCCTGCTTTCTTGTCATTTCCATTTGCATGAATTTTTCCGAACCACTTCAGTTTCAATCTATATGTATCATTTGCCCTAAAGTGGTTGTCTTGTAGGCAGCATACTGTAGGTTCTTGTTTTATTAGCTAACATGCCACTCTATGTCTTTTCATTGGAGCATTTAGTCCATTGACATTTAAGTTAATTATTGTTAAGTATGACTTTATTGTCATTTTAAACCTTGTTTTCCAGTTGATTTTGTATTTCTTCTTTGGTCCTTTCCTTTTCTTTTTGTTTTTCATTTTGTGATTTGATGCTTTTATTTTGTATTATATGTGTGTTCTCTTATTTTTATTTTTTTTTCCTTTTGATGAATCTGGTGTATGTTTTTGATTTGTGGTTACCCTGTTTTTCAAGTGTATTAACCCATTACTATGTCTACTTGCTTTAGAGTTGTAGTCATATAGACTCAAACACATTCTTTAAAAATAATCTACATTTTCTTCCACCCCCCACCACCATTTTATGATTTGGATGTCCTCTTTCACATCTTCATGTTTATCCTTTTGCAGTTCATTGTTGTTATCATTGTTTTCACACACTTTTTCTTATTTTTTTTAAAATCTGTGTACTGGCTTAATTAAGTGATTTACTTTACAATTTTGATATTCTCTTTCCTCTAGATTCCTACTTCTTTTTTATAAAGAAAGACCTCTCAATATTTCTTTTAGGAATATTTAGTTTAGTATTGCTGTATTATTTTAGTTTTTGCTTTTCTGAGAAATCGTTTATCTCTCCTATACTGAAAAATTTTCTTTATGGGTAGAGTATCCTAGGTTTCAAGTTTTCCCTTCTGGATTTCAAGTACATCTTGCCACTTTCTTCTTGCCTACAACGTTTTTGTAGAGAAATGAATTGATAGCCTTATGTGGGTTCCCTTATAATTAATTATTTATTTTTCTCTGCTGCCTTTAGAATCCTCTCTTTATCTTTAAATTTTGTCATTTTAAGTAGAATATGTTTTGATGTAGATCTATTATGTTCATATTGTTTAGGACCCTCTGTGCATCCTGTACCTGGATATCTGTTTGCTTTTCTAGCTTTGGGAATTTTTCATCCATACTTTCTTCAAATATATTATCAATCCCCTTTTCTCATTCTTCTCCTTTTGGGATCCCTATTATGCATAGATTGGTGTGCTTTACATTATATCATAGGTCTCATATACGGCTTTCATTCTTTTTTTTTTTTTTTCTTTCATTTGTCTATTTGTCTGCTGTTGTGATTCGGTGATTTCCATTATTCTATTTTCCAGGTCACTGATTCATTCTCACATTATTTATTTTTCTAATTATGCCTTTAGCTCAGCTTGGTCTTGGCAAGTGAGTTTCCTAATTTTAAGTGGTTCATCTTTAAGTTTCTAGTTCCTTTTTACAGTGGTCTCCCTTTATACTGATTGCTTTTCTTAATTCCTTTAGTGTTTTTATTACCTCCTTTGTGAACTCAAGATCTAGTAGAATGGAAAGGTCCCGTTCACTGTTTGTTCTTTCAGGACTTCTCTTGTTCTTCTAATTGGGAGTGGTTCCTCTCCTTCTTCATTTTACTTATATTTACTTATATTTCTCTGAATCTCTGTGGTCTTGAAGGGCTAATGTTAAGTGGGAGCATCCCTGTGTAGCCTGTATGAGTCTCATATTTTTGGTGCAAGGGTTGTTTGTTTTATATGGATGCCTCCATACCTTTCCTCAGTGTGTGCTGGGCAGATCGCCTAGATAAGGGGTGTGCTTGTGGTTGTGGTGACCAGAGCCTGCACTTGACATTGAGCAGGTCTCCTCTTTGCTCTGTGGTTGTCACAGCCCTGTTGGGACATGGTCTGCTCCCCAGTTTTTGGATAGAAACCCCCATATCCATTTCCAAGCTTTGGTGTGAGGTAGGCAGGACTGGAGCACTCCTGCTGGGAGAAGAGTCACTTAGTATTCCTCTGCAGGAGCTGTCCACTGAGAAGTGTGGTCTGTGGTATCACCTGTCACCCTTGGTGTGGCCTCACAAAAGACTGTTGATGGCATTGCCCTTGGCCCATCCTCAACCACGGGAATACAGGCAATCATCCTGGGTGTGCCTCAGGGCTTGTGCTCACAAAGCTACCAGCGCAGATCCACAGGCGCACATCCACTGAAATCTGGCTCTGGGACCACAGGAGTCACATCTGAAACCAAAAGGCATGGTGCTCCAAATACTGCTTAAAGACTTCTGGTGGACTACTAAGTCTGCTTAACTGAGCAAATAAGTGTAGGGTCATTTGTGGTATAGTCTGATGGTACTAGACAAATCATGACCCAGTTGAATACTTCCTGGATCTGTAACTCAGAATGTTAGTGTTTAATGCTTTGCCAAGCACATTTTGTTTTACGTCATGTATTATAGAGTGTTAGAGCTAAGTTTCATTATAGATCATCTAATCCTAATGGGAAATCATGTAAAACAGATACCAGGAAGAGAGTTCAAGGGTTTAGCTCACAGCAAAGATTTTGGGGCTAGTGGAAAATAGGAATGAAGTATTAATAAAGCTAAAGGTAGAAAAACATAGATAGGGGGAAGTGTTTTCAATAACTGTCAGTGTTTGCAAATCACCTTCCTGGGCTGGAAAGGGCATTAATAGGCTGTCTCTCTTAAAAAACGAGGGGCAGCATAGACACATAGCTAAGAAGAGGTATAGCAGAAATTAAAATCCAGTTTACCAACTTCCAGTCCATTTCCTTTTCCACTTTATACCCATTGTTGAGCTAAAGCTGTACAAAGGATGGTAAAGGTCATAAATCAGTGAGTTACAAAATCAGACCAACCCTGGAAAGACCCCAAGGCTTCCCACATCAACCTGCTGATGTGATCAAATTCCATCTGCTTGAGAACTTAAATCCTCTTGAAGCTGAAAGCCAAGAGTTTTCCCTCATGCTCAAGTCATTCAGCCCTCTTGGCAACACAGTGCTGAGAGATATGGAAAAAGACCTTATTTCCTTAAGGGAATGTTATTTTTCTTATTAAATCATTGAATCCATCTTGTGCTTCTTAGGGGGAAAGATTGTTTACATTTTGTGTTTGAGTTTTGGTTTTTGTCATTTCTGAAATTTTGGTAGAAAAATGGCACAAAGGACACTTCCCTAGAGGGGACAATGTTTACCTGTTCTTCTTTCTGTCTTCTGGCTCTCCCATGAGAGTGACCCTCCCCTAGAGAATGTTATCACTTTTAATTTAGTTACAAGTAGTCAAATTGATAGTAGTTTGGGATTTTTTCCTGTTTTCTTGTGGTTAGGTAAAATATGTGGGCTTCCCTGGTGGCGCAGTGGTGGAGAGTCCGCCTGCCTATGCAGTGGACGTGGGTTTGTGTCCCGGTCCGGGAAGATCCCACATGCCGCAGAGCAGCTGGGCCCATGAGACATGGCCACTGAACCTGCACATCTGGAGCCTGTGCTCCGCAATGGGAGAGGCCACAACAGTGAGAGGCCACGTACCACAAAAAAAAAATAAGTCAAATTTTGAAAAATAGGGCAAAAATTCAGCAATGCTCTCTTCTCATTCCTTCTACCCCATGAATGCAGCACTCTCCACCAATGTGAGTGACTTTAAAGACAATGGCTAATGAATACGTGGTTTTGCTCTGAGAGAGGAAGAAGAAAGGAGCAGTGCACTTATTGACTATGGATCAGGCTGGGGCTGCTGCCATTGCCTTCATTCATCAAATTGGGATGATATCCTATAGAACTACCTTCACTCATTTAGTTTTCCCAGGATTGGGGAATATGGTCACTGACACAGCCCAGAGCCTTGGGTGAGCTCTTATATTCCTTTGCAAGACACACCCATATTTAGAGCGAAGAGATGGTTGGAAGTTTCAGTCACCCACCTTAAGGAGTTGGAGGGCAGGATGTCTGTCAATTTAACTATGACAGTTTTACCACAAGAAAGAAATGTGAAAATTCTGTCATTATCAAAAATGAGTTCATATTTCACAATTGTCCTCCAAAGGCATACTTTATTAATCAAGATCCTATTACAATTTACTCTCTAGGATAGATTGTTATATCTTTTCAGAATCTTTTAATCTAAATGGTATCTTTCCCCACAACACTGTGTTTCTCAGGAATTCAAGAAGCGTGAGCCATTCTGTGTTTCTGATTGCTATTATTTACTATTTCTCAAACAATTGTTTTACTGTAGCAAGATTACTTCTCAACTCATGCTATCTATATTTTCATGAAATATTGGTTTTTCAAACCTGAATTTCCACTGAGCTCTAAATATAGTTATGGCTTTGCATTTAAATATTTTTTGTGAAGTAAGTTCTTTTTCCTTTGTAACAAAAGAATCTGTTGGTTGTCCTATCCTTCTTATTAGATTATTTGTGTGTTCTACTGACTTTTGGATTCTGAGGACATGAGTCAATTACAAGCTCAGTTGCATTGACTGCATCTCACACAAGCTGGCCTATAAAAACCACTTGAGAGTCAGGGTCTGCAGAGAATTCCAGCTTAACATATTCCCAGACTGACCAAAATAAACCTGAGCCACTTAGCATGTATCTCATCCTTGCCAAAATTGCCAACTCAGAAGTAAACATGACTAAGGAATTTTTCTCAGTATCCCCACATGAAGCTGATCACCCTTTAAAGTAGAATGCAAAAATAAGTGACCCTTCTTCTACAGCCAAATGATAGTTTGCGAGGCAGTTGTCAGTAGCCCAGGGGAGTGAGCACCTTGATGAAGTAGAGATTTAACTTACATGCAATGTAGGATCAGGTCTACAATTTCATCCATCTCTTGCTCTTACCCTTGCTTAACCCTCTCTCATTCTTCCTTTGATTCTGCATCATTTGACTCTAGTCCTCCTAGGCTTGAAATTCCTCCATTGCCTCTTATTATATCACATTATTATTATCTATCAAGGAAGTTCCATCTCTCAGAAGATCAGCAAGGCAAGTTTCCACATTTCATTTTCCTTAAGAGTTTGGCTCATCTATTGAGTTGTGAGATGATTATGAAGTTGCTTTAAACCTAGCTACCATGTAGAAGAGGCAACACTGAACCACCGTCTCCTCTTACTTTCATTTCCTTCTCTGACCTCACTTATCTGTGACACTTGTCATCCCCATACTCACCTCCACTTATCATCCAACATTTATTTAATTCTACTGAACAATTTAAAAGAAATACATGTGTATGCCTGCAGGAGTGAGCACTTGAGACATCAACCAGAAGAAATACTCCAGTAGATGTGCCCCTTAAAAGTTAATACCACATTTTGTGCCACAGTTGCCTATCAGGGAAGAGTCGGGGAAAGAATAAACTTCACCTGTTCCTGGAAAAAGTGCTGACCTGTTAATGAGAAACAGGCAATATCTGTGGCAATTCCCAGGCTTTGCTGGGAAGAGACTCCTCCCCATGGCGGGAATCTCCTTGAACCAAAGCCAGGCCCTTCCCATGACCCCTGTCCTGGCTCCCCGATCCTGTTATTCATTTCAGTGCCCCTCCCTCAAATCCTCTTATAAAAACCCAGTCTTTTCTGCCCCGACAAACCAGTGCAGATCCCTTGCAAGAGAAGTAAGTAGGCACTGAGACAAGATGACACCCCTGACTGGGGTTTCACCTCACATATTTCAGGGAAGGTATAAAAAGATCCCTGTCCTCAGAGAATGCAGGAGCTCTGAGAGCAGGCAAAGGCAGTCCTGGGAGGCCCCAGGTGTAGTAGGATATATAGATTTTCAGATTCTTTCCAGAACTATGGAAGGGGATGGAAACCATCAAGATGGATTTATTCCTAGGGAACTAGACAGAGGAAAAGACAAGAGGTACAACAGGGGGTTTCTCATAGTCTCTCTCTGACCACACTTTTTTTAGTTCTCTGGTTGTCTCCGCACATCACAGACAAAATGATGCCTTCCATGGGCGTCCCCAGCCTGTCCTGGATGCTGCTCTCCTGCCTGATGCTCCTGTCTCAAGTCCAAGGTGAGACTTTTCTGCCTCTAGCACTGGGTTCCCAGTGTTTGCTCAGGGCCAAGAAGAGGAGGAAAGCTCCTGTGTGCCTCCTGTGGTAATGGTACATCCCCACACAACAACACTGCCTGCAATTCCTGCATCATCATCCTTCCTTCAGGGTAACTAGTGGTGGGAGGTACCTCAGTGGTCCAGTAACAGTGGGATGAGATGATTCTCAATTTTCAGTAGAGTCTAATTTATGTGGGTATATTAAGGAGGGAAAGCATAGAGTGTCAGTAATGAGATGAGTAGAAGGAGAATGACTGGAGGATCCAGTGTAGAAACAGTCAGCCAAGACGAGGAGAAGGCTTGGACTTTTGAATAAGGTAGATGAATAAAAAGAAAACAGACCATCTCCCAATTACTAGGTCTACTTTATGATTAAGAAAAACTCCTGGAAATATTGGCACTGGTGACAGGCAGTCAGGAGTTTGGTGTCACTGCCTCAAGCTGTGGCACCACAGATATTCCTCAAGGTCACCTCCCCACTCCAATCCCCTCTCTCCATTTTGCCCCATCCCTCTCCTTTATTTCTTCCTCGCCAGGGGAAGATTCCCAGAAGAAACTGCCCTCTGCACGGATCAGCTGTCCGAGAGGCTCCATGGCCTATGCGTCCTACTGCTATGCCTTGTTTACAACACCTAAAACCTGGATGAATGCAAACGTGAGTGCTGGGATTTGCAGTTCGGGCTGGTAAGGAGAAGCAAATTAGAGACAGGGTTTGGGGGCTGGGAGTTCCATTCTCTAGAGTTTCTTGAGGGTGAGAATGAGCACCTCATCTTTTGCAAACACAACCCCTTCTCACCTCCCTTGTCCCTGCCCTTCCCTCAGTGAGGGTCTCAAGCTCCTCCCCAGTCTCTCCCTTCTCCACACAGATGGCTTGCCAGAAGAGATCCTCAGGACAACTTGTGTCTGTGCTCAGTGGGGCTGAGGGATCCTTCGTGGCCGCCCTGGTCAAGAACAACTTGAAAACCGTCTCAGACGTCTGGATTGGGCTCCATGACCCCACAGAGGTACACTTACATCCTCTCTAGTCTGTTACCTCCCAGGATGCTATGGCCACCCAGGCCTGCTCGCTGTCCCCTGTGCCTGCCTAGGAAATAACGTAGAGATCCCTAGAGCTTGGAGGTCAAGGGGGTAATTGGAGAATGGAGGGCCTTGAGACCAGCTGCAGAGCTGAGTTCTGTGCAGGTCTCCAGTCTCCAACTAAGGTTAATCTGCCTCTTGTCAAGCTTTTACACAATTCACACACCACGTCTTGATTCAGTTTGCTGTGCATCCCTGAGTCTGTACATGCTGCCCTTAGCAAGTGCTAAATGAGTATTTAGAATTGATGCATTTTTCCCTTATAAAACATATGTTGTCTTGGAGGTTCAGAGGGTAATCACAAATGTACCACCAAGTGTAGTTCACACAGTGTCAAGTTACTCTGAGGGGTTCTATTCATCTTTGTGATTATTGACTTTTGAATTTGCCAATAGAAGCAAAGAGTTAGGGATTGTTTCCCAGAGGAGAGCTGTTGGGCATCACCTGGTAGAGCAGAACTAATTCCATGATGCTGGGGAGGGTAGCAGGTGTTCCAGCTGAGGGAATCGTGCCAGGAGACCTCTAAAGGCCTTTCCACTTCACCTGACTCCATCCTCTGCTCTATAGGGCTCTGAGCCCAATGGCAGTGGATGGGAGTGGAGTAGCACTGATGTACTCAATTACGTTGCCTGGGAGAAAGATCCCTCCACCAGCTCATCCCCTGGTTATTGTGGGAGCCTGTCCAGAAACTCAGGTAGGAAACAGAGGAGGTCACTTCTTTCCAGCCTTTTCCATCCCCTCATCCCCTATTTCTGGGTCTGGTCTTCAGAGAATCCCCCTGGGATGGAACTGCTTGTCCATTCCCATCCCCTCTCACCTCTCCTTTCTTTCGCTCTCTTTCCCCTGGAGTGGGACCCTGGTGAATTTGAGGGAGAGCCTTTGAGTCCTAGGCCAGAAGCTGGGATGCGTCCCCATTGGTTTCTCACCAGCTCCATTCACTTGAGCTCTTCTGTCTCTTCAGGCTATCTGAAGTGGAGACATTATAACTGTTCTGTGAACTTACCCTATGTCTGCAAGTTCAAGGGCTAAGTCAGATGGGAAGTCACTAGCCTGAGTCTGGTGTGCAGCTCATCATGGACTTGGAACCTGAGTCTGGTGTGCAGCTCATCATGGACTAGGTCTTCATCATGGAGTGAAGACCTATCCCGGAAAGGGGAATCCTCCCCACACCCCCAACCTGACCACCTCATTCTGGTCTTCCCTGTCTCTCAGCCTCATTTCAGGCATTTGTGTGTGTGTGTGTGCGTGTGTGTGCCCGTATACATTGCATGGCCTGAGGTCTTGGAGAACAGTAATAAATATCTTATTCCAAACTTACCTGCTTTTGTGCTCTTGTCTTATAACAAGACTCTGAGGAAGAAGTTTGTATGGGAAGAATCTAGGGGTGGCCTCTGTCAAGTTTCATCCAATTTCCTTGGAAAATGACTGAGTTTACATTCCCACCAGTGTATTTGTGATGAGTATGTAGGCCCTGTTCCCTTAGGAATTGGGTTGTGTTATACAAAGGCATTGCTTCCCCACACACTGTACTGCCCATTCCTCCTGATGGTATGACACAAGCAGCCTTCGTGTGGTCCCATGCTATTTATTATAGAATGCACTTCTGAAATCATTTGCTGTGAAGGATCATGAAGGATCTATTCCTTTTCTTTAATGTGAAATCCACCTTGGATCATGACTTTTATAAAATATAGTCAAGAATAAATTACTTGGACTGACATGCAGATCATTGGCAGTTGTCACTCTCTTTATTAAAACAGGAAAAAATCTGAATAATTTTAGCACTAACAACTTTTCCTGGGGTAATCTCCTTTTCTTGGGCAATCTGCCGAGGCACCCCATTACATAGATACCTTCTCATTTCTGCTTACCTGGATCAGAACTGCTAGATCTATAAACTTTTAGAAACATGAAATTGCAATTTGGACAACTTGTTGGATGCTGAGTGTGGATTGGCTTTATGAGTGAGAGACTCCTGGAGGCCCCTGTCTAGGGAGTCTCCACTCTCTCATGGCTTTTTCTTTCTGGGAACCCACCAGATTCTTATGGTGAAGAGATAAGTAACCATTCTGAAATACGTTCAGATAAAGACACCATAAATAAGGAACTCTTCAGGTCAATATTCTTGATATACATGGTTGAAAATATCCTCAACAAAGTATTAGCAACTTGAATTCAACAGAACATTGAATGTATAATACACCCTGACCAAGTGGTTCTTATTCCTCGGATGCAAGTATGGTTCAACATATGCAAATCAATCAACAGTGTACATCACATTAATAAAATAAAGGGTAAATAGCACACAATCATCAATAGATATAGAAAAGCTTACAGAATCTGTGGTACAACACAGTGGCTATAGTTAGCAATAAGATATTGTGCACTTAAAAAACTGTTTAAAAAAAAAGAAACTATTAGGAGTGTAGTTCTCATGTTAAGTGTTGTTACCACAGAAACAAAGAAACAAACCAAGAAGCGGGACACAAGGAAACTTTCAAAGGTGATGGACATATTTACTACCTTGTTTTCAGTGATGGTAACACATATGTATACATATGTCCAAATTATCCAAGTTATATACATTATGTGCAGATATCTGTATTTACCAACTATTCCTCAATAAAGCTGTAATAAAAGTGGAACACAATCGAGGAACTATGGAGCACCACTACTGCCGAGATCCTGGATTTAATACAGAGTGCCTGGAATCATTGTCATTATTGGGTTTTTTTTTTTTTTTTTTTCAATATCTAGGTTGAAAAATTCTGAATTCTTCTAGGGGAAATCAAGAAAATCTTAAAATCTACTATATCTATCTTAAAAAATTAATCTATATTAAAAATACATTCTTACAAAGAAAAGTTTAGGTCTAGAGTGTTTTTGGAAGAGTCCTACCAAACTACCCCAAAACACATATTTTAAATATTATATACAGGCTTGTAGAGAATAAAGGGAAAATACTTCCTAACTCTGACAGATAATAATAGAAGAAATTCCTTACGGAAAGGAAAAGATACACTTTTACCTAGTTTCAGATGTAATGGGTGATTCTCTCTCTTTGAAGAAAGATTGTCTATCTTAAAAGGGTATAGGAAACTTGCTAAATGTCAATTAAGGAAAGTAGACACTGTCAATTCATCTGATCTATTTATTTGAGAATGAAAACTTCCATATGTAGTATCACCAGATTTGGCAAATATGCAATATCTGTCAAGTTGAGCAAAGATGTAATATTTGATATACACTAATACCAAGAAACTATTTGTGGCTTATCTGAAATTCAAATTTAGCTAGGAGTCCTCTATTTTATCTGGCAAATATACCTATGGAGCAATGCTGAGTGGCTCTTGGCCCACATAGAAGATTTTGACCAAGGTGACATCCCCCTTTCAGATGGGGCAATTGGCCAAATATTTTTACACAAGATATGAGGCTGAGAATGTGTCGGAAATGAGGTAGTGAGTAGTATAATGGTCTAAAAATATTTAGGTTCAATGAAAATTTCAACCGTCTTCACTCATGTAAGTGGTTCTTTTCAAATAAATCATCATTTATTCACTTTTTTTATTTATTCAAAAAATATGAGTAGAGACCCCACAGGATATTAAGCCTTCCCAACTCTAGTCCCGACTGAGGCCAGAGCATGTTTCCAGGACACAGGACAGAAAACCCACTGGGCATTTCTTGCAAGTACTCAGGAAAGTGATACCATTCAGCAACTATAGGGATAAGGAACTAATTGTGTGGTCCATGAAATGCTGCTAGTCCTCAAACTGTTTGTTGCCATACCTGTGCAAGATAACTACAGAAATCCAGGGTAAAATTTTAGAAGTTTTTATAGCAATTTGGCAGATTAGTTTTGTCTATGAAATCTAAAATTTTATAAATGGTTTCTTAACATATGTAACTCTTTTTTTATATTTCAATTTTAGTAATTCATTTTTAAAAAGGCTTTAATTCTTAGAATAGTTTTAGATGTATGGAATTATTGAAATGGTAATACAGGGACTTACCACTTGATACAACTGATGAACCATACTGATACAGTATTACTGATAATTCTAATTGAAATATTATTGACATACAATATTACATTAGTTTCAACTGTACTACATAATGATTGGATATTTGCATACATTATAAAATGATCAGCATGATAAGTTTAGTAATCATCTGTCCCCATACAAAGTTATTATAGTATTATTGACCATATTCCTATATATTGCATCCCCATGGCTTATTTATTTTATAACTGGAGGTTTGCACCTCTTAATCCCATATTTCACACCCCTTACCACTGGCAACTTCCTGTTTGTTCTCTGTATCTATGAATGCTTTTATTTCTTTTCATTTGTTTGTTTTATATTTTAGAATTCACATATAAGTAAGGTTATATTGTATTTGTCTTTCTCTGTCTGATTTAATTCACTTGGCACAATACCCTCTAGATTTATACATATTGTCACAAAATCTTTCAGTTTTTTTCATGTCTAAGTAATATGCTATTATATAAATTTTATACATATAAAATATATATTCCTCATCTTCTTTATCCATTAATATGTTGATGAATAGTTAGGTTTATTCTGTGCATTAGCCATTGTAAATAATGCAGCAATGAACATTGGAGTGTACTTATCTTTTCAAATTAGTGTTTTTCTTTTCTTCAGGTAAACACCCAGAGGTGAATTTGCTGGATTACCTGGCAGTCCTAGTTTTAATTTTGTGAAATAATGTTTTCCATAGTGGCTGTACCAATTACATACCCACCAACTGTGCATGAGCGCTCTTTTCTCCACCTCCTCACCAACACTTGTAATTTGTTGTCTTTTTGATGATACCCATTATGCCAGGTGTGAGGTGGTGCCTTATTGTGGTTTTGATTTGCATTTCCATGATGGTTAGTGATGCTAAGCATCTTTTCATATGCCTATTGGCTGTCTTCTTTGGAAAAATATCTACTCATATCCTCTGCCCATTTTTTAATCAGATACTTGATTTTTGTTGATGTTGAGTTGTATAAGTTCTTCGAGTATGTTGGACATTGACCCCCTATTGCAAATATTTTCTCCCAGTTAGAAGGCTGTTTTTCTGTTTTGTTGATAGTTTCCTTCACTGTGGAAAAGCTTTTTATTTTGTTCTAGTCGCATTTGATTATTTTTGCTTTTGTTTCACTTGTATGAGGAGACAGATCCATAAATATATTGTTAAGAAGGATGTCACAGGGCTTCCCTGGTGGTGCAGTGGTTGAGAATCTGCCTGCCAATGCAGAGGACAGGGGTTTGAGTGGTGTTCTGGGAAGATCCCACATGCCGCAGAGCAACTAGCCCCATAAGCCACAATTACTGAGCCTGTGCGTCTGGAGCCTGTGCTCCACAACAAGAGAGGCCGCGATAGTGAGAGGCCCGCACACTGCAATGAGGAGTGGCCCCCACTTGCCGCAACTATAGAAAGCCTTTGCACAAAAACGAAGAGCCAACACAGCCATATATAAATAAATAAATAAATAAATATATATATATATATATTTTAAAAGGCAAAATTCCTTTAAAAAAAAAAGAAGGATGTCACAGACTATACTCCCTATGTTTTTCTACTAGCAGCTTTATTGTTTCAGGTATTAAATGCAAGTTTTTTATGCATATTGATTTCAATTTTGTATATGTGTGAGAAAGCAGTCCTGTTTGATTCTTTTGCATGAAGCTGTCAGTTTTCCAACACCATTGTTGAAGACACTGTCTTTTTCCCACTGTATATTCTGGACTTCATTGTTGAAGATTAATTGACCATATAAGTATGGGTTTAGTTTAAGGCTGTCTATTCTGTTCAATGGACCTATATGTCTGTTTCTTTTGAGTACAATATTCTTTTCATTACTGTTGCTTTGTAGTAAAGTTTGGGATCACGGAGTGCCATACCTACAGTTTGTTTCATTCTTAAAACAGTGACAACTGCCAATGATCTGCATGTCAGTCCAAGTAATTTATTCTTGACTATATTTTGTAAAAGTCATGATCCAAGGTGGATTTCACATTAAAGAAAAAGAATAGATCCTTCATGATCCTTCACAGCAAATGATTTCAGAAGTGCATTCTATAATAAATAGCATGGGACCACACGAAGGCTGCTTGTGTCATACCATCAGGAGGAATGGGCAGTACAGTGTGTGGGGAAGCAATGCCTTTGTATAACACAACCCAATTCCTAAGGGAACAGGGCCTACATACTCATCACAAATACACTGGTGGGAATGTACATTCAGTCATTTTCCAAGGAAATTGGATGAAACTTGACAGAGGCCACCCCTAGATTCTTCCCATACAAACTTCTTCCTCAGAGTCTTGTTATAAGACAAGAGCACAAAAGCAGGTAAGTTTGGAATAAGATATTTATTACTGTTCTCCAAGACCTCAGGCCATGCAATGTATATGGGCACACACACGCACACACACACACACAAATGCCTGAAATGAGGCTGAGAGACAGGGAAGGCCAGAATGAGGTGGTCAGGTTGGGGGTGTGGGGAGGATTCCCCTTTCCGGGATAGGTCTTCACTCTTGGTTCCAAGTCCATGATGAGCTGCACACCAGACTCAGGCTAGTGACTTCCCATCTGACTTAGCCCTTGAACTTGCAGACATAGGGTAAGTTCACAGAACAGTTATAATGTCTCCACTTCAGATAGCCTGAAGAGACAGAAGAGCTCAAGTGAATGGAGCTGGTGAGAAACCAATGGGGACGCATCCCAGCTTCTGGCCTAGGACTCAAAGGCTCTCCCTCAAATTCACCAGGGTCCCACTCCAGGGGAAAGAGAGCGAAAGAAAGGAGAGGTGAGAGGGGATGGGAATGGACAAGCAGTTCCATCCCAGGGGGATTCTCTGAAGACCAGACCCAGAAATAGGGGATGAGGGGATGGAAAAGGCTGGAAAGAAGTGACCTCCTCTGTTTCCTACCTGAGTTTCTGGACAGGCTCCCACAATAACCAGGGGATGAGCTGGTGGAGGGATCTTTCTCCCAGGCAACGTAATTGAGCACATCAGTGCTACTCCACTCCCATCCACTGCCATTGGGCTCAGAGCCCTATAGAGGAGAGGATGGAGTCAGGTGAAGTGGAAAGGCCTTTAGAGGTCTCCTGGCACGATTCCCTCAGCTGGAACACCTGCTACCCTCCCCAGCATCATGGAATTAGTTCTGCTCTACCAGGTGATGCCCAACAGCTCTCCTCTGGGAAACAATCCCTAACTCTTTGCTTCTATTGGCAAATTCAAAAGTCAATAATCACAAAGATGAATAGAACCCCTCAGAGTAACTTGACACTGTGTGAACTACACTTGGTGGTACATTTGTGATTACCCTCTGAACCTCCAAGACAACATATGTTTTATAAGGGAAAAATGCATCAATTCTAAATACTCATTTAGCACTTGCTAAGGGCAGCATGTACAGACTCAGGGATGCACAGCAAACTGAATCAAGACGTGGTGTGTGAATTGTGTAAAAGCTTGACAAGAGGCAGATTAACCTTAGTTGGAGACTGGAGACCTGCACAGAACTCAGCTCTGCAGCTGGTCTCAAGGCCCTCCATTCTCCAATTACCCCCTTGACCTCCAAGCTCTAGGGATCTCTACGTTATTTCCTAGGCAGGCACAGGGGACAGCGAGCAGGCCTGGGTGGCCATAGCATCCTGGGAGGTAACAGACTAGAGAGGATGTAAGTGTACCTCTGTGGGGTCATGGAGCCCAATCCAGACGTCTGAGACGGTTTTCAAGTTGTTCTTGACCAGGGCGGCCACGAAGGATCCCTCAGCCCCACTGAGCACAGACACAAGTTGTCCTGAGGATCTCTTCTGGCAAGCCATCTGTGTGGAGAAGGGAGAGACTGGGGAGGAGCTTGAGACCCTCACTGAGGGAAGGGCAGGGACAAGGGAGGTGAGAAGGGGTTGTGTTTGCAAAAGATGAGGTGCTCATTCTCACCCTCAAGAAACTCTAGAGAATGGAACTCCCAGCCCCCAAACCCTGTCTCTAATTTGCTTCTCCTTACCAGCCCGAACTGCAAATCCCAGCACTCACGTTTGCATTCATCCAGGTTTTAGGTGTTGTAAACAAGGCATAGCAGTAGGACGCATAGGCCATGGAGCCTCTCGGACAGCTGATCCGTGCAGAGGGCAGTTTCTTCTGGGAATCTTCCCCTGGCGAGGAAGAAATAAAGGAGAGGGATGGGGCAAAATGGAGAGAGGGGATTGGAGTGGGGAGGTGACCTTGAGGAATATCTGTGGTGCCACAGCTTGAGGCAGTGACACCAAACTCCTGACTGCCTGTCACCAGTGCCAATATTTCCAGGAGTTTTTCTTAATCATAAAGTAGACCTAGTAATTGGGAGATGGTCTGTTTTCTTTTTATTCATCTACCTTATTCAAAAGTCCAAGCCTTCTCCTCGTCTTGGCTGACTGTTTCTACACTGGATCCTCCAGTCATTCTCCTTCTACTCATCTCATTACTGACACTCTATGCTTTCCCTCCTTAATATACCCACATAAATTAGACTCTACTGAAAATTGAGAATCATCTCATCCCACTGTTACTGGACCACTGAGGTACCTCCCACCACTAGTTACCCTGAAGGAAGGATGATGATGCAGGAATTGCAGGCAGTGTTGTTGTGTGGGGATGTACCATTACCACAGGAGGCACACAGGAGCTTTCCTCCTCTTCTTGGCCCTGAGCAAACACTGGGAACCCAGTGCTAGAGGCAGAAAAGTCTCACCTTGGACTTGAGACAGGAGCATCAGGCAGGAGAGCAGCATCCAGGACAGGCTGGGGACGCCCATGGAAGGCATCATTTTGTCTGTGATGTGCGGAGACAACCAGAGAACTAAAAAAAGTGTGGTCAGAGAGAGACTATGAGAAACCCCCTGTTGTACCTCTTGTCTTTTCCTCTGTCTAGTTCCCTAGGAATAAATCCATCTCGATGGTTTCCATCCCCTTCCATAGTTCTGGAAAGAATCTGAAAATCTATATATCCTACTACACCTGGGGCCTCCCAGGACTGCCTTTGCCTGCTCTCAGAGCTCCTGCATTCTCTGAGGACAGGGATCCTTTTATACCTTCCCTGAAATATGTGAGGTGAAACCCCTGTCAGGGGTGTCATCTTGTCTCAGTGCCTACTTACTTCTCTTGCAAGGGATCTGCACTGGTTTGTCGGGGCAGAAAAGACTGGGTTTTTATAAGAGGATTTGAGGGAGGGGCACTGAAATGAATAACGGGATCGGGGAGCCAGGACAGGGGTCATGGGAAGGGCCTGGCTTTGGTTCAAGGAGATTCCCGCCATGGGGAGGAGTCTCTTCCCAGCAAAGCCTGGGAATTGCCACAGATATTGCCTGTTTCTCATTAACAGGTCAGCACTTTTTCCAGGAACAGGTGAAGTTTATTCTTTCCCCGACTCTTCCCTGATAGGCAACTGTGGCACAAAATGTGGTATTAACTTTTAAGGGGCACATCTACTGGAGTATTTCTTCTGGTTGATGTCTCAAGTGCTCACTCCTGCAGGCATACACATGTATTTCTTTTAAATTGTTCAGTAGAATTAAATAAATGTTGGATGATAAGTGGAGGTGAGTATGGGGATGACAAGTGTCACAGATAAGTGAGGTCAGAGAAGGAAATGAAAGTAAGAGGAGACGGTGGTTCAGTGTTGCCTCTTCTACATGGTAGCTAGGTTTAAAGCAACTTCATAATCATCTCACAACTCAATAGATGAGCCAAACTCTTAAGGAAAATGAAATGTGGAAACTTGCCTTGCTGATCTTCTGAGAGATGGAACTTCCTTGATAGATAATAATAATGTGATATAATAAGAGGCAATGGAGGAATTTCAAGCCTAGGAGGACTAGAGTCAAATGATGCAGAATCAAAGGAAGAATGAGAGAGGGTTAAGCAAGGGTAAGAGCAAGAGATGGATGAAATTGTAGACCTGATCCTACATTGCATGTAAGTTAAATCTCTACTTCATCAAGGTGCTCACTCCCCTGGGCTACTGACAACTGCCTCGCAAACTATCATTTGGCTGTAGAAGAAGGGTCACTTATTTTTGCATTCTACTTTAAAGGGTGATCAGCTTCATGTGGGGATACTGAGAAAAATTCCTTAGTCATGTTTACTTCTGAGTTGGCAATTTTGGCAAGGATGAGATACATGCTAAGTGGCTCAGGTTTATTTTGGTCAGTCTGGGAATATGTTAAGCTGGAATTCTCTGCAGACCCTGACTCTCAAGTGGTTTTTATAGGCCAGCTTGTGTGAGATGCAGTCAATGCAACTGAGCTTGTAATTGACTCATGTCCTCAGAATCCAAAAGTCAGTAGAACACACAAATAATCTAATAAGAAGGATAGGACAACCAACAGATTCTTTTGTTACAAAGGAAAAAGAACTTACTTCACAAAAAATATTTAAATGCAAAGCCATAACTATATTTAGAGCTCAGTGGAAATTCAGGTTTGAAAAACCAATATTTCATGAAAATATAGATAGCATGAGTTGAGAAGTAATCTTGCTACAGTAAAACAATTGTTTGAGAAATAGTAAATAATAGCAATCAGAAACACAGAATGGCTCACGCTTCTTGAATTCCTGAGAAACACAGTGTTGTGGGGAAAGATACCATTTAGATTAAAAGATTCTGAAAAGATATAACAATCTATCCTAGAGAGTAAATTGTAATAGGATCTTGATTAATAAAGTATGCCTTTGGAGGACAATTGTGAAATATGAACTCATTTTTGATAATGACAGAATTTTCACATTTCTTTCTTGTGGTAAAACTGTCATAGTTAAATTGACAGACATCCTGCCCTCCAACTCCTTAAGGTGGGTGACTGAAACTTCCAACCATCTCTTCGCTCTAAATATGGGTGTGTCTTGCAAAGGAATATAAGAGCTCACCCAAGGCTCTGGGCTGTGTCAGTGACCATATTCCCCAATCCTGGGAAAACTAAATGAGTGAAGGTAGTTCTATAGGATATCATCCCAATTTGATGAATGAAGGCAATGGCAGCAGCCCCAGCCTGATCCATAGTCAATAAGTGCACTGCTCCTTTCTTCTTCCTCTCTCAGAGCAAAACCACGTATTCATTAGCCATTGTCTTTAAAGTCACTCACATTGGTGGAGAGTGCTGCATTCATGGGGTAGAAGGAATGAGAAGAGAGCATTGCTGAATTTTTGCCCTATTTTTCAAAATTTGACTTATTTTTTTTTTGTGGTACGTGGCCTCTCACTGTTGTGGCCTCTCCCATTGCGGAGCACAGGCTCCAGATGTGCAGGTTCAGTGGCCATGTCTCATGGGCCCAGCTGCTCTGCGGCATGTGGGATCTTCCCGGACCGGGACACAAACCCACGTCCACTGCATAGGCAGGCGGACTCTCCACCACTGCGCCACCAGGGAAGCCCACATATTTTACCTAACCACAAGAAAACAGGAAAAAATCCCAAACTACTATCAATTTGACTACTTGTAACTAAATTAAAAGTGATAACATTCTCTAGGGGAGGGTCACTCTCATGGGAGAGCCAGAAGACAGAAAGAAGAACAGGTAAACATTGTCCCCTCTAGGGAAGTGTCCTTTGTGCCATTTTTCTACCAAAATTTCAGAAATGACAAAAACCAAAACTCAAACACAAAATGTAAACAATCTTTCCCCCTAAGAAGCACAAGATGGATTCAATGATTTAATAAGAAAAATAACATTCCCTTAAGGAAATAAGGTCTTTTTCCATATCTCTCAGCACTGTGTTGCCAAGAGGGCTGAATGACTTGAGCATGAGGGAAAACTCTTGGCTTTCAGCTTCAAGAGGATTTAAGTTCTCAAGCAGATGGAATTTGATCACATCAGCAGGTTGATGTGGGAAGCCTTGGGGTCTTTCCAGGGTTGGTCTGATTTTGTAACTCACTGATTTATGACCTTTACCATCCTTTGTACAGCTTTAGCTCAACAATGGGTATAAAGTGGAAAAGGAAATGGACTGGAAGTTGGTAAACTGGATTTTAATTTCTGCTATACCTCTTCTTAGCTATGTGTCTATGCTGCCCCTCGTTTTTTAAGAGAGACAGCCTATTAATGCCCTTTCCAGCCCAGGAAGGTGATTTGCAAACACTGACAGTTATTGAAAACACTTCCCCCTATCTATGTTTTTCTACCTTTAGCTTTATTAATACTTCATTCCTATTTTCCACTAGCCCCAAAATCTTTGCTGTGAGCTAAACCCTTGAACTCTCTTCCTGGTATCTGTTTTACATGATTTCCCATTAGGATTAGATGATCTATAATGAAACTTAGCTCTAACACTCTATAATACATGACGTAAAACAAAATGTGCTTGGCAAAGCATTAAACACTAACATTCTGAGTTACAGATCCAGGAAGTATTCAACTGGGTCATGATTTGTCTAGTACCATCAGACTATACCACAAATGACCCTACACTTATTTGCTCAGTTAAGCAGACTTAGTAGTCCACCAGAAGTCTTTAAGCAGTATTTGGAGCACCATGCCTTTTGGTTTCAGATGTGACTCCTGTGGTCCCAGAGCCAGATTTCAGTGGATGTGCGCCTGTGGATCTGCGCTGGTAGCTTTGTGAGCACAAGCCCTGAGGCACACCCAGGATGATTGCCTGTATTCCCGTGGTTGAGGATGGGCCAAGGGCAATGCCATCAACAGTCTTTTGTGAGGCCACACCAAGGGTGACAGGTGATACCACAGACCACACTTCTCAGTGGACAGCTCCTGCAGAGGAATACTAAGTGACTCTTCTCCCAGCAGGAGTGCTCCAGTCCTGCCTACCTCACACCAAAGCTTGGAAATGGATATGGGGGTTTCTATCCAACAACTGGGGAGCAGACCATGTCCCAACAGGGCTGTGACAACCACAGAGCAAAGAGGAGACCTGCTCAATGTCAAGTGCAGGCTCTGGTCACCACAACCACAAGCACACCCCTTATCTAGGCGATCTGCCCAGCACACACTGAGGAAAGGTATGGAGGCATCCATATAAAACAAACAACCCTTGCACCAAAAATATGAGACTCATACAGGCTACACAGGGATGCTCCCACTTAACATTAGCCCTTCAAGACCACAGAGATTCAGAGAAATATAAGTAAATATAAGTAAAATGAAGAAGGAGAGGAACCACTCCCAATTAGAAGAACAAGAGAAGTCCTGAAAGAACAAACAGTGAACGGGACCTTTCCATTCTACTAGATCTTGAGTTCACAAAGGAGGTAATAAAAACACTAAAGGAATTAAGAAAAGCAATCAGTATAAAGGGAGACCACTGTAAAAAGGAACTAGAAACTTAAAGATGAACCACTTAAAATTAGGAAACTCACTTGCCAAGACCAAGCTGAGCTAAAGGCATAATTAGAAAAATAAATAATGTGAGAATGAATCAGTGACCTGGAAAATAGAATAATGGAAATCACCGAATCACAACAGCAGACAAATAGACAAATGAAAGAAAAAAAAAAAAAAAGAATGAAAGCCGTATATGAGACCTATGATATAATGTAAAGCACACCAATCTATGCATAATAGGGATCCCAAAAGGAGAAGAATGAGAAAAGGGGATTGATAATATATTTGAAGAAAGTATGGATGAAAAATTCCCAAAGCTAGAAAAGCAAACAGATATCCAGGTACAGGATGCACAGAGGGTCCTAAACAATATGAACATAATAGATCTACATCAAAACATATTCTACTTAAAATGACAAAATTTAAAGATAAAGAGAGGATTCTAAAGGCAGCAGAGAAAAATAAATAATTAATTATAAGGGAACCCACATAAGGCTATCAATTCATTTCTCTACAAAAACGTTGTAGGCAAGAAGAAAGTGGCAAGATGTACTTGAAATCCAGAAGGGAAAACTTGAAACCTAGGATACTCTACCCATAAAGAAAATTTTTCAGTATAGGAGAGATAAACGATTTCTCAGAAAAGCAAAAACTAAAATAATACAGCAATACTAAACTAAATATTCCTAAAAGAAATATTGAGAGGTCTTTCTTTATAAAAAAGAAGTAGGAATCTAGAGGAAAGAGAATATCAAAATTGTAAAGTAAATCACTTAATTAAGCCAGTACACAGATTTTAAAAAAAATAAGAAAAAGTGTGTGAAAACAATGATAACAACAATGAACTGCAAAAGGATAAACATGAAGATGTGAAAGAGGACATCCAAATCATAAAATGGTGGTGGGGGGTGGAAGAAAATGTAGATTATTTTTAAAGAATGTGTTTGAGTCTATATGACTACAACTCTAAAGCAAGTAGACATAGTAATGGGTTAATACACTTGAAAAACAGGGTAACCACAAATCAAAAACATACACCAGATTCATCAAAAGGAAAAAAAAATAAAAATAAGAGAACACACATATAATACAAAATAAAAGCATCAAATCACAAAATGAAAAACAAAAAGAAAAGGAAAGGACCAAAGAAGAAATACAAAATCAACTGGAAAACAAGGTTTAAAATGACAATAAAGTCATACTTAACAATAATTAACTTAAATGTCAATGGACTAAATGCTCCAATGAAAAGACATAGAGTGGCATGTTAGCTAATAAAACAAGAACCTACAGTATGCTGCCTACAAGACAACCACTTTAGGGCAAATGATACATATAGATTGAAACTGAAGTGGTTCGGAAAAATTCATGCAAATGGAAATGACAAGAAAGCAGGGGTAGCAATACTCCTAACAGACAAAATAGACTTTAAAAAAAAACCATAAAGAAAGACAAATAGGAGCACCCAATATAGGAGCACCTAAGTACATAAAATAACTACTAACAGATGTAAAGGGAGAAATTGATGGGAATACCATAATAGTCAAAGAATTTAACACCCCACTCACATTGATGGACAGACCTTCCAGATGGAAAATCAATAAGGAAACAGAGATCCTAAATGACAAAAACAGAACAGTTAGACTTATCTTTTCAGGATATTAAATCCAAACCCACACAGTATACACATTCTTTTCAGGTGCACATGGAACATTCTCTAGGATAGACCACACACTAGGAAACAAAACAATCATCAGCAAATTTAAGAAGATAGAAATTATTTCAAGCCTCTTTTTTGATCACAACAGCATGAAAATAGAAATCAAGCACATAAAGAGAAATGAGGAAAAAAATGATTACATGGAGACTAAACAACATGCTACTAGGATACAAATGGCTCAACTATGATGTCAAAGAGGAAATTAAAAAATAGCTTGAGACAAATGACAACGAAAACACAGTCATACCAAATCTATGGGATGCAGATGAAGCAGTTGTTAGAGGGAGGTTCCTAGCGCTACAGGCTTTCCTCAAAAAACAAGAAAAATCTCAAATAAACAACCTACCCTACCATCTAAAAGAATTAGAAAAAGAAGAACCAAAAAAGCCTAAATTCAGCAGAAGGAAGAAAATGATAAGATTGGAGATGAAATAAATAAAATAGAGACCAAAAAAAAAAAAAAGGAAAAAATCAATAAAACCAAGAGTTGGTTCTTTGAAAGGTAAACAAAACTAAAAAATCTTGGCCCAGTCTCACCATGAAGAAAAGAGAGAGGATCTAAATTAACAAAATAAGAGACAAAAGAGGAGAAATAACAACCGACACCTTAGAAATTGAAAAAAAAGAGAGAATCGCCCACCCTGATACCAAAACCAGACAAAGGCACTACCAAGAAAGGAAACTACAAGCCAATATCTTTCATGAATATACATGCAAAACTTCTCAACAAAATATTAGCAAACCAAATCCAAGAACACATAAAAAAGATCATATACCATGATCAAGTTGAATTCATCCCAGGGTCACAAGGATGTTTCAATATAGGCAAGTCAATCAATGTGATGCACAACATCAAGCAAAGAGGGACCAAGTAATACATGATTGCTTCAATAGATGCAGAAAAAGCATGTGACAAAATTCAGCATCCCTATGGAATCTAAAAAAAAAAAAAAAGACCCATGTTTATGAAGAATCTAGGGGCAGGACAGGAATAAAGGCACAGACATAGAGAATGGACTTGAGCATATGAGGAAGGGGAAGGGGAAGCTGGGATGAAGTGAGAGAGTGGCATTGACAAATATGCACTACCAAATGTAAAATAGATAGCTAGTGGGAAGCAGCCGCATAGCACAGGGAGATCAGCTCCATGCTTTGTGACCACCTAGTGGGGTGGGATAGGGATGGTGGGAGGGAGATGCAAGAGGGAGGAGATATTGGGATATATGTATACGTATAGCTGATTCACTTTGTTATACAGCAGAAACTAACACAACATTGTAAGTCAGTTATACTCCAATACAGACATTAAAAAACATATTCAGCATTCATTCATGATAAAAAAACTCTAAACAAAGTGTGTATAGAGGAAGCACATCTCAACATAATAAAAGCTATTTATGATAAACCAACAGCCAACATAATACTCAATGATGAGAAGTGGAAAGCTTTCCTTCTAAAATCTGGGAGAAGACATGGTTGACCACTCTTACTAATTCTATCCAACATAGTATTGGAAGTACTAGCAACAGCAATTAGACAAGAAAAAATAAATAAAAGGTATCCAAATCGGAAGGGTAAAGGTAAAATTGTCATTAAATGCAGATGACATGATACTCTATATAGAAAACACAAAAGACTCCAGCCAAAAAGTATTAGAACTGATAAATGAATTTGGCAAGGTAGCAGCATACATGATTAGCATACAGGACTGTGTTTCATTTCCTTACAATAACAATGAAATATCAGAAAGAATAAGAAAAGAAACAATTCCTTTTAATACACATCAAAAAAATACTTAGGAATAAATGTGATGAAGGAGTTGAAAGACTTGTACACTGAGAACTGTAAAACATCGATAAAGGAAACTGAAGATGACTCAGAGTGGAAAGATATTCCATGCTCTTGGATTGGAAGAATTAATATTGTTACAATGGCCATGCTATCCAAAGCAATCTACAGATTTAATGGAATACCTATAAAATTACCCATGACATTTTCCACAGAACTAGAACACATAACCTTAAAATTTGTATGGAACCACAAAATAACCAGAATTGCCAAAGCAATCCTGAGGAAATAGAACAAAGCTGGAGGCATAACCCTCCAGACTTCAGACAATACTACAAAGCTATAGCAATCAAAACAGTGTAGTACTGGCACAAAAATAGGCATATAGATCAAAGGATCAAAATAGAGAGCCCAGAAATATACCCACACACCTATGGTCAATTAATCTTCAACAAAGGAAGCAAGAATGTACAATGGAGAAAAGACAGTCTCTTCAGCAAGTGGTGCTGGGAAAGCTGGACAGCCTCATGTAAATCAATGAAGTTAGAACACTCCCTCAAACCATACACAAAAGTAAACTCAAAATGGCTTAAAGCCTTAAATATAAGTTATGGCACCAGAAAACTGCTAGAAGAGAACTTAGGAAAAACATTCTCTGACATGAATCTTAGCAATGTTTTCTTAGGTCATTCTCACAAGGCAAAAAATAAATAAATAAAAGCAAAAATAAACAAATTGGACCTAATCAAACTTATAATCTTTTGCACAACAAAGGGTACCATCAACAAAATGAAAAAGCAACCTATGGACTAGGAGGAAACATTTGCAAATGATGTGACCCACAAGGGCTTAATTTCCAAAATATATTGGGTTCCAAACAACCCAATAAAAAATGGGCAGAAGATCTACATAGACATTTCTCCAAAGAAGACATTCAAATGACCAATAGGCACATGAAAAGATGATAACCATCACTAACTATTAGAGAAAAGCAAATCAATACTACAATGAAGTAGTGCCTCACACTGGTCAGAATGGCTGTCATTAAAGAGTTTATAAATAATAAATGCTGGGGAGGGTGTGGAGAAAAGGGAACCCTCCTATGCTGTTGCTGGGAATGTAAATTGGTGCAGCCACTCTGTAGAACAATATAGAGGTTCTTAAAAACTAAAAATAGAGTTACCATATGATCTAGCAATCCTACTCTTGGGCATCTGTCTGGAAAAGACAAAAACTCTAATATGAAAAGATACATGCACACCAATGCTCATAGCAGCACTATTTACAATAGCCAACTCGTGGAAGCAACCTAAGTGTCCATCAAGAGGTGAATGAATAAGGAAGATGTCATATATATATATATATATATATATACACACACACACACACACACACACACACACACATATACATACACACACACACATGCACAGCGGAATATTAATCATCCATAAAAAAGAATGAAATATTGCCATTTGTAACAACATGGATAGATCAAGAGATTATCATACCAAGTGAAGTAGGCAGAGAAAGACATATAATATATCATTTATATGTGGAATCTAACAAAAAATACAAATCAATTTATTTACAAACAGAAAGAGATTCACAGAACACACACTTTTGGTTACTAAAGGGGGTGGATGGATAAATTAGGCATATGGGATTAATAGATATACACCACTATATGTAAGAATAGCTGTTGTCAAGTCAATCAATATTGTCTACTGTACCTACGGTCATACTTAAGTTCCCGAGATACTGATCACAGGGGATCATTTGCTAAATTCATAATCTTTATGGCTGACCAGTTTGTGTCCTGAACCACGTCATAAATTTTCTTCCCCTGGTAAACTCTCATGAAGCTTTCCATCTAGAAGAATAGAACAGAACTACAAAAGCTGTTTCTATCTTTCCTACCCCTGCTTCCATTGGTCTTATTATGGGAACTTCACTCGCTGCTTAAGTAGGACCTGTGGATGAGACCTAGTTCTTAGAGGAGGGAGCCAGAAAGACACCCCAACAGAAGTTTACTGCAGCAAACAAGACTTCATTGTCTCAGCCTCTTGTTTTGACCTTGGCTTGTTTTCAGACCTAGATTCCTTCCTTGGATGTTGCCCCACACACCACATCTGCTTCTGACCTTGGACTGTCCTCCAGACTTGCAGGAGTTGTCCAGCTGGCTGTTGTATTCACTACTCTTATGGTATGTATTCAGCCCTCCTCTGCGTCAAGAATGATGTATTTAACCTGTCCTGATTTGGATATCTGCCAGTCACTGGGAGGAAAAAAAGAGAACAAAACCTTTTCTCCAGTTGGATCAGTACACCCCCACAGGTTCCTGTGTCTCTGGTGGTGCCTCTATCATTGATATTACCTTCCATCTAGAGTTCAGGAGACAAAAGAATTTGATAGCAATCGCAGACGCAGAGAACATCTGGATAAGAGACCTGTAAACCAAGTGACTCTAGTATCCTAATATCCCTGAATGTACCTTAGTGATTCACCCCTTTTACTTTTAACAGGGTTCTTCTCTCTCCACCTCCAAACCTCCTACCAATGTTAGGTAGTCAGTCAGTCATTAGCAGCAAGGAGGTAGCAGTGGTAAGAAAGACAAGAAGTCATCGAGTCGCACCCAACCATCCGGTGGCTCTCCCCTGACCCTGCCCAGAACAGACAAAACTAGGGTCGTGTGGTGGTCAGCTTATCCTCATTTAGAGGGGCACCGTAACAGAAGGGAACTTCTCTGGGCTTCGCATGCCCAGAACAGACAGGTGTATGACCTATAGTAAACCCAAACTCATTATACCATCATTATAATAAAATCTCCATGTGGTTTTGCCCCACCCCACACCCCGTGGGCATTTCTTAGCAATTTAAGGCTGAGAGCATGCACAGCGGTAAACCTGTTACATGGATCAGGACCTTCAATCAAATAATGATCCCCTGTCACTCACCCCCGCCTCCCTGCAGAATGCTCCTTAAAAGCGCCCTTAAACGTGTACAAGAATGCTGCTTTCAATTCGCAGAAACAGCCCACTCTCGCGCTCTCTCTCTCTCTTTCTCTCACTCCCTCTTTTACAGTGTACCTATGCTTAAATAAATTTTGCTATGTGCTTAAGCTTGAAGTGGTAGTTGGCGATTCTTTGCTTACTAAGGTGGGACTGAGATTGCTGGTCCGGGTCTTCCTTTGACCTCCTCCGTTGAAGCTATTTTGTTACAACGCACGTCTACCCGGTGACACCACCAAACCACATTTGTCTACCCTTCCCAAGTAGTTTTTAGCGTGCACCTTGGGGGGACCATTGCACCCCAGCTGCATAGGTCTGTGCTACAATTATGAGCATGCTTGGCACTTGCATTTATTTATGGATTTCTACTTCACGTCTAAGGCAAAATTTCCCCGAATCTCATTCCTTCAAACACTCTTTCAAGAGCTAGTCCTAGATTTGTTTCACTTTGCTGTCTGCAAATATTTTGGAAATGCTTGTTCCATGGTTAAGTTCAGGAAACACTGTTATGCAAAGTTAAGCAAGTTTCTTTACTGCAGGGCTGTTCTCTGACTCTGTGTGCAAATGCACCAAAATGAAGGAAAGTAAAAGGTTTTGCAGCTCATCAGGCATTTGGTCATAGGTTTTTGTGGGCATGTTTGTGTATTCCTACTTGGGAGAAATACCTGTTAATAGATCACTACGTTAATTCAGTTTTATTAATCGTTGAAAGCACCGCTTTTCAAATCATGGCTTGCAACTTACTGGTGTCTGAAATTATTAAATCAAGTTAGTGGGTAATAACTAACATATTCTTTGTAAACACAAGGAGAATAGAATAGAAGACTCCACAGTATATTACATAAAGCAAGTAAATAGTGTTTTGTGACATTTTAATTTTGATTTTCAGCATTCATACGAATGAAAAGTGTTGAAATATAAAATATATTTCTTATTGTAAATAGCAGCCAAAATTTTGAAGATCGCCAGTCTTCCTCTGGGTGTGTGCTGGTATTTCAGCCAGGCATCTCTCCCATAAGGTTTTGCCCCACGGATTTGCTGCCTTCTCTTATTTTATCAATACCTGGCAGACCAGAGCTACTGGTCTCATGGCAAAGGGGGATGATAGTGACTTATTTTCTCTTATAATCTATCTCCTGAAGCCCCGTGTGGGATTTAATGCAGAGAAAACGAATATCTCGGCTTGCCACCAGCATCCAGTACGAAGTTTTAAAGTGGGAATTAGGCACTTGAAAGTATAGAACCCATTTGATTATAAATAAAAGCGAACTGTGTGTTATCGTATATATCTGGTTATATACAACTGGGAAAAAAGGAAGACAAGGAATGACAACGACCTCCTGTGCCCCTGCTCTCTGAGCACTCATTCTTCTGCAACTGATCACGGGGCAGAGCCGTCTGACTGCCCGGGTGTCCTCAAACCCTCTGACTACGAGTGAGGTCCATTAGGTGTAGTGTTGAAAGCCTCCCAGTCCTTCTGATGTGTCCCGCTGGTGCCGTAGAAGAACCAGTGCCCTGGACCCTAGCTCTGGCTTTTGGAGTTTGGGTCTCAGTACCCTCATGTGTAGTGAGATTCTCTCTTAGCCCTGGGAAAATGCATTTGGTTGATGACCTTACCTGGATAGACTGCTGTGTTGAGAACTTTATCACACTGCCCCAGAGTATGTATAAAGTCATAAACAAAGGGTGCGTAGATAACGTTTTTACCCCAAAAATTTTGCGGTTCTTCTAGGCAACATGAAGGAACTCTGTTGTTGCTGGTATGGCTTTGAGAGTCAGAGTGGGAAGGATAAACTGGTAAGTTTGGTTCCTGTGTGCATACTGGAAGAACCCTTTCATAATAAACTAGAGACTCTACAACAACAACATCAAAAACAACAAACAAAAGAAAAGAAAGCAAACAAACAAAAACCCACTGTTCCAAAGAATAGGCTTTTAGGTAACTACGGGAGGATTAAACAAACTACCACTAGGGTGTGAGCTGGCTGAGCACACAGTTTAGTGCTGGGGAAAATTAGAAGCAGGAGCAAGCTGCTTCTAAATAGAGAGTGGGTTAGAGAAAGGCATCAGGAGAAAAAATAAAGTTTAATCTACTCCTGCATCCTCTAAGATTAAATGTCTGCCACAGTTGCACATCACAGGGGACAGAGGAAACACATCTTGCAAATGAAAATGCAGGGTGGTAATAACACAAGGGTCAGAACTGGGTAGCTGAGCTGTGTCCCTAAGCAAGTAGAGAGGAAGGCTTGCATGATGCAGAATGCTGTATACACAGGAGTGAATCAGAGAGACACCTGGGATTCGAGGGCTCCTAATCCTTCAGAAACGATGACTGATGTGAATGCTCGGAGAAATTTGTCTCTTTCCCCTCTTGGCTACTCAGAATGAGAGTGCGTCCTTTGTGTCGAGGGACACCCCTTGGTGTGGGTCATGGCGAGAGGCAGGGTCAGAGCTCCCAGTACAGAAGCAAAGGTGACAGATATCCTCCACCTTCCAGTTCTCTGGAGGCTAGGATATCCTCCATTGTGATGGAGGCATGACAATGAGACGCCCAGCCAGGTGGTGGCACAAAGAGGAAGAAGCAATTAGAGATCATTCCCAGTGTGTATGGAGCTGGGGTCCCTGTGGTGCTGGCAGAGAGGGTTCAATGGTTGTGGCTCACAGGGAGCTTCACCATCAACTTGCTCTAACTACATGATTTTGCATTTAGCCGCCAGACTTTCCTGGTTCCTTTCTTGCTGTCCGGACCTGGTGCTCCAGCCTCCCAGTGAAACTTTGATCCAATGAATAACTTTTATGTTTTGTTTGTTTTTACTTTTCAGCTATTTCAAGGTATATCTGAAGTGCAGTCAAGGGTACATATTTAAAGTGCATTTAAATATTGATGTCTTGACTTACAGATACACCCAATGACACCATCAAAATAACCCCTATAATAAATACAGCCATCACCATGAAGGTTTCCTCTCCCACCCCTACTTCTCACCCTCAACTTCTCCAATCCCCCCAATCCACGGTAACCACTGATCTGTTTTCAGGCACTATAGATAAGTTTAACTTGCATTTTCTTCAATGGTATATAAGTAGAATAATACATGGCATGCTTTCCTCCCTGGTTTCGTATACTAAGCAATTTTATTTCAAGATTCACTCATATTATTGTTTGTTTCAACACTTCATTTATTTTCATTGTTGAGTAAATTCTATTGTGTGGGTATGGCATAATTTAGTCTTCTATTGATAGACAGTTGGGTGATTTTCAGTTTTGTGTATTATAAATAGAGCTGCTGTGAATGTTAGTGTACAAATTTTTGTAGAGACAAATGCTTTCATCTATCCTGGGTAGATAGCTAGGAGTGGAATACCTGTGCTGCACAACAGGCATATCGCTAATGTTTTAAAACCTGCCACACATTTTCTGAAGTCATAATATTATCTACATCACCACCAGCAGTGTTTGAGAGTTCCAGATATTTAGCATTCTCAGTATGGTCAGGCTTTCTAATTTTAGCCATTCTTATAAGCACATAATTACTTCTCATTGTGATTTAATCTGCCTATCTTAATAATGAATGATGTTGAGAAAGTTTTCATGTGCTAATTTTCCATCTACATATCTTTTCGCGTAAATAATTGTTTAAATCTTTTGCCCATTTTGTACTGGGTTGTTTGTCTTATTATCAAGTCGTAAGAGTTCTTTATATATTCTAGATAAAATTACTTTGTGGATATATGTTTTTGAAATAGTTTCTCCCAGCTGGTAGCTTGGCTTTCATATTCTAAACAGGGTCTCATGAAGAGCAAAAGCTTTTCATTTTATCAAGTACAACTTATCTATTTCTGTCCTTATGTAGTTTGTATTATTTTTTCAATCTTTGCTTAACTTACAAGATTATCTCCTATATTTTCTTTTTCAATTATTATAATTTTCTACTTTGTGTTTAGGTCTGAAATCCATTTTGAGTTCATTTTTGAATAAGATGTGAGTTTTGGTCAGACTTAATTTATTTTGTGTGTGGACATCAAATTGTTTCTCACACTATTTCTCAAAAGACTACCCATTGAATGACCTTTTTTTCCGTTGTTTTTTCCCTTAGCTTTATTGACATATATTTGACAAATAAAAATGTTATACATTTAAGATATACAACATGATGTTTTGATAAAATTGTAAGGAACCCAAGATAGAATGCAGATGAAAGCGAATGGACCTAACTTCCTTTACAATAAACAAAATAACCATAGTAGGAGGGTAGGGAAAATGAGCTGGTTTAAGTGGCTTTGGAAAATAATATTTTGGCCAGATACTTATACACACTAATGACAAAAAAGAACTGCACACACTGTACTCTAGTAGGTAAGTTTGTTTCTCACAAAGATCTAGAATAACAATCTGAAAATATTCTATATAAATACTGGAGTTGGGTAAATACATAAGTAAATATACTGTAGGTAATCAGAGCCAGTTTTCTCTCTTTGGGAGAATGTAATTACAAATAAGATAAGGAGGAATTCTAGAGAAAACCTTGTAATTCTGGATTACAGTTGGAGTATTTGCTCCTTTAAAATGATAATATCCAGACGTAACTTTCTTTTATATTCTATTAGTATGGTGAATTATACTGATGCTTTTGAGTGATAAAACAACCCATATTTCTGAGGTAAATAATCCTTGGTCATGGTTTATTCTTTAATATATTTCTTTATTCAATATATTAAAAATTTTGTAGGACATTTTATAGTTCTGTTCATGATGAGTATTTTTGCTTAGTTTTTTCATGTATTTTTTCTGGTTTTCATATCAGGATAATGTTGACTTTATAAAATGTGCTGGAGAATATTCTTTTATCTTCTATTTATTGAAAGAATTTACATAGAATTGGCATTAATTCTTCCTGACATATCTGGTAGCATTCACTAGTGAAGTAGTTTCTTTGCAAAGTTTTCTTTATGGGAAGGCTTGAATGAGCTTTTTGGTTTGTGTCTTTCAAGGAACTTGTCTATTTCATGTGAATTGCCATATTTGTTGATGTGAAGTTACCTATAACATTTCCAGTGCCTTTCAAGGTCTCTTGGATTTGTAGTGCGGTCTCTGTTCCCATTATTGGTATTAGCCATTGGGATATCACTCTTTTTCTTCAGTTGGGTCAGAGGTTTTGTCAATCTTATGGACCATCTTAAAGAGTTATCTTTGGTTGGATGGCTTCAATTACTGTTCTGCTTGCAGCTAAGGTGCAAAAACATATTTTGTATGATTTGAATACTTAAATTTATCGAGATTTGTTTTATGGTTCAGAATATGGTTGATATTGGTACATGTGTATGTGCGCTTGAAAAGAATGTGTATTCCTCTCTTGAGAGGTGTAGGAGTTTATAAAATTTTTAAGCTGTGTTTCTATCATAATGTTAATTACTGATTTTTGCTCTTATCTGGATCATTTCCTTTATTCTCCGGCTATTGTGTTTAGTTTAGATTTTTGGTAACAACCTTGATTGTTGATTTGAGATCTATCTTCTTCTCTAATGTAGCTATTTAATGCTGTAGATTCCGCTTTGAGCACTGCTAAACAAATATCTAAGAGAAATTTTAAAAAATATATTTTCACATAGAAACTTGTAAAGAAAAGTTTATTGCAGGTTTATTTGTAATAGCACAAAACTGGATACCATCCAAATGCCCTTTAGTATGTGAATGGTTTAACAAACTACCTTTTGTCCACACCACAAGCACTATTCAGCAAGAAAAGGGAGCAAACATTGATAAAGACAGGTATTTGGAAAACCTCTAGGAAATAATGCAAGTGAAAAATCCAATATCAAAAGGTACATACTAGTTGATTCTATTTATAAATCATTCATGAAATAACCCAATTATAGTGATAGAGAACAGATTAGTGATAACAAAGGTTTAAGGATGAAGGAGAAGAGAAGGAGAGTTTTTTTAGGGATATCAAGAGAGAGACTTGTGATACAGTTAAGTATCTTGATTGTAGTGAAGGTTAGAAAAAGGACAAGCTTCTGCCTCTTCATTTAGGTTCCTCCCTTTGAGAAAGTCACAGTATCATCTTAGACTAAATTTTTCAGAAGAGAAAAAAGCACGAAACCCTTACTTATAGCTCTGACTTTCATAAAGTTTTACATTGGTTGGAATATTTTTGAAGATCCAGGAGACCCCTCCTGGGGCACATGCAGGCATCCTCTTGGGAAGTCCCAGAATAAGCCAAGTAGGGAACTTCATAAAAACTTGGGTTCCAAAGAGTCAAGTGGGATGACAGCTAATTTTGGTGAACTGGGCAGTGTCACCTCATTTGGTGGTCAAATACTTCTGGGGACCCGACAACCTAGGAGCACAGACAAGGACCCCTACTCAGAAACTTTTCAATTCAGCCTCAGGTGCTATTCTTGCTGGTGGCATCCTTGGTCTCTTCTCTATCTCTGTCTAGATTCTACCCCCAGATTTTGCTAAGTCTTTGTTACCCACTCCATTGTGAGCCTCTGGCTTCCACTGCCTTTCTTACCAGAATTTAACAGGCTGCATCCCCGATTCTGGACAAATGTTTTTCACTCTTGGTCCCTGAGTTTTCTGGCCCATTCCCCTACTCCATTCCCATAGGGAAGCTCAAAGAGGAATCTGTATTTGCAGGATGGCAGGAGACAAGGTGCTGGAGCAAGGGGGTGGGAGGCGTGTACAGGAAAGTCTGGGCATGACATGTGGTGCTGAGCTGCTGCTGATAAGCAAATCTCACTCAGAGAAGATGTAAGATTTCACTAAAAACATAGTAGCTTACCAATAAAACAACAAGAAGTGACAAAGCATATGCTGTGACTTACAAAACCACTGATTAAACAAAATATGCACATGCTGGCAGCCTACTAAATGTGGCATGTCACCACTTAGACTCCTGGCACCCGGGACGCTCCTCCACCCCCACCCACCAACATCATCTGAGCTCTGCACATCACATAGACAATCTGTTTTTCCATCCCAGTAGTGCCAGCTGTCCCTTGAGGAGAAACTGAGGAATGCTCACCAAGAAAGGGAAGTGTGAAATCTTTTCAGTAGATCCTAGCCACTCTCCGGATCTTGGTGTGAAGTGAAAACAGCTGGTAGCTAACTCTTGCCAGCTTCAGGCTGACGGCTCCCCACACCATCAGGCTCCAAATAAGCTGTCTTATGACAGGGAAGAAGCAACCATTGGAAGTGTTTCAAATTCAACACAGGCTGACTTTTCTCTCCCAGATCTAAATGTATCCACATCCAGCTGCCAAGTTTCTAAGATCTGGGAAACCTGCAGATTCTCTCAGGTTAGAAAACTGGTTCCTCTACTGAAGAAAAGCCATTGGCTGCTTTGCCCCTTCATGGTTCTATAAAGGTTCCAGAGTTTTCATGACATTGTTCTCGTTCCATCACTTTACTGCCCCCCACTATCACAGGCTTCAGCTTAACCTTCCTGTTTTGGAATAAGAGTAAAAAATCTTATCTCTGGCAAAAGGAGTCCTGGCATGAGGGAGCAGGCCTGGAAGAAACTGGCGGGTGGCTTAGGCAAAGGAAACCTTCCCAAGAAAATTCCTCTGAATCCAGAGGATTCAAAGCACTGATTTCCAAAGGTGTTACTGCAACCCATCTTTTAGGAAAGCAGAGACACCAAGGATCAACTCTTACTCTGGTTACTGAGTGACCCACCATCAGAGCCTGCCCTTCAGATGGTCTTTCACAAACTATTTTCGATTCACTCTTAGGGAAGAAGTTTCTGGGATCTTGAGACTCTCTTCTCCAGAAGGTCCCCAAATCCTAAATGAATATTGGCCAAACTCCTCCCCTAAATTCTGTTTTTTAGGATCAGAGTTGGTTAAATCAATGAAATGCATAGAACTTATAATATTGGTATTTTGTCTACCCCCCTCCTTTTCATTTTTCCTTCCTTCCTTCCCCAGTGTGTGACTACATTTCTTGGGAAAATGTGACTAAAGAAACCCACTCAGATAATTAATCACAAAAAGTATCCTGAGGCCTCTCCTGTGGACAGAGCACAACTGGCATAATTTTTAAATTCTGCCTCAATAATTGTGTTTTGCTATGAGGCACTTATCCTTGGAACTGAATGTCCCATGGGTTGCTTTAGGCTTTGGACACACTTGACAGTAATTCTTGAAAAGCATATTCATTTGGATATTATTTCAGATTGGACACTGCTTTTATCCAAATAATATTGGTATTACCTACATATTAGGTGTTGCTCACCTACCAGCAATTTTATATAACTTCAACTTATATTAACTTATTTTTTCATCCTTCCAACCTTATGAAGCAAGTAATATTACTATCCCATTGTGCACACAATATGCAAGAGTCGGCTCCACTAGAGCATCAGGAGAGAGCTCGGCCCTGCCAACATCTTGATTTTGTCCCAGCGATATTAATATCAGATTTCTGGTCCCCAGACGGTTCCGGAATAAATTTCTGTCATCTTAAATTGCCAGGTTTTTGGAAATTTGTTAAAGCTGCCATTGGACACTATACCGTATATATAACAAGGTAGAAGAGTCATAGAAAGTCCTCAGTGTGTGTTCATTCCTTCCAGGGTATTGGACCAGGTCTAGGAGATTACGAAAAGGTAAGGAATCCAGATACAAAATTCACCATCTGCTTACTTCACCACTTCAGACTTCTCTCTATTAAACTGCAGATGTTTGCATCCAACATGTTTGAAGCATGGCCTCACAGTGTTTCTGCACCTATGAACACATGCATTCCTCTACAAAGACCACTTCACAGACAGGAGGAGACCCCCATGAAGGAAACACAGTTTTCATTCTAAAATATGGCAACATATCTTTGAAAAGTGTGAGAATAAATGACTCTCAAGTTGGTGGCTGAATTTGCAGAGGGAATTTTAGAAGCCTTTACCACCAACAGCATTCCTCAGTATAAATCACACAGTTGGTGTTGTTTATACAAAAAGAAAATGGCTGAATCTTGGTAAGGTGATTCTATCAAAGATTGGTTGCTTGTGATTCAATGCATTGCTTATGGCACAGGACGTGGCGCCCTAGACCAAGATGATGCTAACATTTCATTCAAAGTTGTCTTCCTCCTTAATCTACCCCCCTAACTCCAATAGTAAATTGGTAGGTTTCCTTCTACTCTCTGTAAATATGGAGTCCTGTCTTTGATGTCAGAAATGGGTAGGGGTGGTAAGGAGATGGCCAAACCCAAATGACTAAGCACAATTTCTGGTGGCTTTAGGAGGTTCTTCCATTTCTCTTCAGACACAGTAAGCTCTCAAGACCCACTTCAGGAGCCAAACATTTCAAAATGTTTAATATGTTTGAGCATAAGTAGCTGCCATCACTCAAAATATCCAAGCAGGTGAGAACTGTAGGGAGCTGATAATTAAGGAAGGTCAAAATAGCTGGAGAGGAGGCTGTCTTTCTAGGGTCACTGAAGTTGTTGGTTTGAGGTCAATTGCCTCTGAGATGCGGTGGTGAAACTGAATACTTATAAGCATAACTGAGGAATATCCATTTGGAATCTAAAGAACACAAGTGAATACAGAATGAAAATTTAGGAAGAAAGAAATTGAACAAAATGTCCACAGAAAGAGGGATGTGTATATCGAGAAAAATAGATAGATAAAATATAATGGAATATTAAACAACAGTTCAATCAAATAATCTAAATCAACATAATTTTGAATGAAAAATAAAATGTCAGTTGCAGGAACAATACAAACTGCTTGATAAAATGTATATGTGCTTCTAAAGGACATAGATCAATACTATATTTATGTATTGATTGATTCCCATGTAGTTTAAAAAGTAATGAGAGAATATAGAGAAATTTATTGTAGTATTTGCCCGGAGAATTTATAATGAGTTTTTTTTCTTTTTATAGAGACTGAAGATTGTAAACAAAGAATGGAAATGATAATATTTTTCTTCTCAATGGTAGGTTCATATGTGTTTGTTTAATTAGTACAATTTCTTTCTACATTTAATAAAAATAGCTATGCTTTCTTAAGAGTTAGTAACCAAGGAAAGATACTTCTATTTTTCAATAAATAAGGGATTCGATCATATTCTCCAGAGTTATCAAAAGATGCAGATGGGTGGTGTCCAGTATACTTGATGCTATTGGGGTCCAGAATAGGACACCCTAAAATGTGCCTCAGTGACATACTGATTATTTTGAATTAAAGTTACTTAAGAAGTGGCCAAGGAAGAGGGACACTCTGACCTTCCTGTCTGTCTCCCTGAAAGCAGGAAATACATCTCATGTGACAGGTGCCCTCCTTGCATCTGGAGGTAGACGGACACCTTATGGCAAAGACAGGGAATTCAGATTGAGAAGCATATATAAACGAACCTTGTTACTTCTTAATTTACTACTCCAGACCCAAACTCTATTCTTCACTAATTAGGTACCCAAAACCTAAGATTCTTTATTCTGTCAATTCCTCACAAATTCATTTCTCCTTTCTCTCAAAGTAGAAAAACGGTCTGCTTTGTTCACTTCTTAGGTTCCATTTCTATGAGACCTCCATGTATATGAATTAAAATTTCTTTCTTTTTCTCTTGCTAATCTGTCTTTTGTTAATTTTATTCTGAGTCCCGCCACAGAACTCAAAAGTAGTTGAGAGGAAATTTCATCCTCCCAAACAGTTGGTGAGACAGGTAGGAGGCTGGCTGTTCCCTGCTTCCCTCCCTAAGTCTTCTGCAGATGAGAGGTCCTGGGACATCTGACGAAGGCCTGCAGAAGGTAAGAGTTCTTTCTTTCCATGTCAGCCTCCTGGATCTCTGCCTGCCAAGTGTGTTGGAAGGGAAAGTGTTAAGAGCCCATTTTATCTCTCTCGAATTTAGATAAGCAGGTGAAGATATTACTGGAGCTAGTTCCTTGGATGAGCAACTCTTGAGAATCCTTTACCTCCCAGAGATGGTCACAGTTTTTCTTTGTCTCCGTCCCTTGTGTTGTTTGCCATAAGGAGCAAGAACCATAAGGCAGCACACAAGCTTAGGCCCTCTAAGTCTACCCTTGGAGCCAATCTCATAGAAAGGTGAGTTAACGGTTCTTACCAAACTGGCATCATTTAGACAAACTTTATTGTGGGTGCTTTATGAACAGATGAAGTTTTTCATTCTGTCTTCTTTTATATCCTGAGAGCTTAACTTTCTGTCCAGTGAAAACATTCTCGCTGGTCTCTGCCTTCAGGAAGGTGCATTTACTGGGGTGCATCTGGTGGCCAAAAGAATTGGCTTGGTTTCCAAGACATGAAGTCATGAAGTCATAAGCAGTACTCCATTTGTCTGGCCGTACCAGCAATTAGGGAAGTTTGTCATAAGAGATCTCAGTCCTTATGGGGCCTTTATCATCTCAACCTTCATTGCTTGTTAGACTAATACTAGAAGTGAACTTTCTACATCTTGGGAAGGCTATACACTAACTTGTGAGACTTCTCCTGCTTCTTTGGCTAAGCCATAATAAAATGCTTATTGATCTGAGTCACTATTTGAAATTAATATATGATCCTACTCATCAATGGCCAGAGTATGGATCCTTTAAATTGGCTATATTTAAAAGGAAACGATTTTTTCAGAGCTCTCATCATAACAGGTGTCATATTGGTACTTATGAAAAATCACATTAATGACTAGTCTTAAAGAATCCTTTATTATATAAAAGAAATTCGACAAAACTTCAACATAAATTCCCTTTCTTAAAAATCACCCCTTCACCTCAGCAATTCTCAATGCCCTCCTACAAATAAGCAAGAGAGAAATCTGCTGGAGACCAATATTCAAGTGCTCACAGAAACAAGTGTCGTTTTCTTGCAAATCTTTTTCACACCAGGATTACAAGTCTAGAAACAAGTCAAGGCCCACGTATCTTTACCAGTCTCAAGCCTCAGCTATTCCTCTCAAAATGTTTGTAGATATTGTAAAACATCACGATACTGGAGAAATATTGCCCAGTATTTAAGAAAAGGTTAATAGTAATTACCTTACGACTTATGATCATATGCAAATATATCCTAAAATTCCCAGGAGAAAAATTCCATTATTTTCTGTGTTCCTTAAAGTTATAAATCTTACCATGTATTTGAAATGTAAACACAGGCTGCATAGCCCAAGACTGGGCCTGGATTAACTGAATGTGTAGAACACTAAACTAACTAGAAAAAGAAAAAAAGAAAAAAAAAAAAAAAAAAAGAGGAAAACAGGCCTTTAAAACACAAACTGCCAAAAAGTCTCTCTTGCCCAAACTCTATTAAATTACAGTCTTCTTAAAATTGCTTGTCAAGGACAAATAGAGATCTTAAAAGTCTTGTCCACATATAATAAAAAAAAAAACTTTAGCCATCTGAGTGAATAATCTTTGATTTATAAATAGTGAATTTTTTACTGTAATTAATTCATGACTAAAGTTTTAAAATGAAAATTATGAGATTTCTGGTTGTGTCTGTCTATATGTGTATGTTACCTTTGGGTGGGATTGCCAAAATTAATTTGACAAAGAGCTCTAATTATTGGCTTTAATATTCAAACACTTATATAAAAATTCTCAAAAATGTAATAAAAACTAAACCAAATATTTTTCAAGTCACAAGATCTAAGGTAATCTTTAGTATATAAAAACAAATTTTAAGCTTCTTGGTTCAATAAATACAGGTATGTCTTCAGAATTAGCATTAAATATAATGTTGGTAAACAACTTTTGTTCTACCTTGTTTGCTTATCAAAGGGGTTAATTTTGTCTCTGTTGCAAAGTTTGTCAGAAAAACAAACAAAAAAACAAGATAATCACTGATTTCTTTAATATCTCAAGAAATGTTTATGAGTAAGCTAAGTGTAATTATTAAGAACAAATAGATTAAATAGATGTAAGAGATAAGAGTTTTTAGGTAAACTTTTAAAAAATAACTGTCTTAGAAATGTCAATCTGGAAGGCAACCAGAAGAAATGGACAGTTTGGGAAACATACAGCCCACCAAAACTGAATCAAGAAGAAATAAATAATTTGAACAGACCAAGGACTAGAAGTGAAATATAATCTCTAATGGAAAAAAAAAAAAAAAATCCCTGCAAAAAAAAGTCCAGTACTGGATGATTTCACTGTGGAACTCTACCAAACATACAATGAAGAACTTACACCGATCCTTCTCAAATTCTTCCAAAAGATTGAAGAGGAGGAAGCACTCCCAAAGTCATTCTATGAAGCCACAATCACCCTGATACCAAAACCAGACAAAGACACTATCAAAAAAGGAAATTATAGGGCAATATCTTTGATGAATATAGATGCAAAAATCCTCAACAATATATTGCAAACCAAATCCAAAAACACATAAAAAGGATCGTAAACCATAATCAGACTGGATTCACCTCAGGGTCACAAGGTTGTTTCAACATAGGCAAGTCAACCATTGTGATACACCACATCAACAAAAGAATAGACAAAAACCACATGATTATCTCAATAGATGCAGAAAAGGCATTTGATAAACTTCAACATCCATTCATGATACAAACTTTCACCAGAGTGAGTATAGAGGAAACATATCTCAACATAATAAAAGCTATCTATGATAGGGCTTCCCTGGTGGTGCAGTGGTTGAGAATCCACCTGCTGATGCAGGGGACATGGGTTCATGCCCCAGTCTGGGAAGATCCCATATGCCACGAAGCAGCTAGGCCCGTGAGCCATGGCCACTGAGTTTGCACGTCCGGAGCTTGTGCTCCACAATGAGAGCGGCCACAACAGTGAGAGGCCTGTGTACCACAAAAAAAAAAAAAAAAAAAAAAAAAAAAAATACTATCTATGATAAACACACAGCCAACATAATATTCAATGGTGAAAAGCTGAAAGCCTTCCTGCTACAATCTGGAACAATACAAGAATGCCTGTTCTCACTACTTCTATTCAACATAGTATTGGGAGTACTAGCCACAGCAATCGGACATGAAAAAGAAATAAAAGTTATCCAAATTGAAAGGGAAGAGGTAAAATTGTCATTTTATGCAGATGACGTGATACTTTACAGAGAAAACCCTAAAGACTCCACACAAAACAATTAGAACTGAAAAACAACTTCAGAAAGGTAGCAGGATACAAGATTAACATACAGAAATCTGTTTCATTTCTTTACACTCACAGTGAAATACCAGGAAGAGAAAGAAAAAAAAAAATCTCTTTTAAAACGTATCAAAAAAAATATTTAGGAATAAACCTGACCAAGGAAGAGAAAGACTTACATGCTTAGAACTATAAAACATTGATGGAGGAAATTGAAGATGATTCAAAGAAATGGAAAGATATCTCATGCTTTTGGATTGAAAGAATTAATGTTGTTAAAATTGCCATGCTATCTAAAATGATCTACAGATTTAATGGGATACCTATAAAATTACCCATGACCTTTTCCACAGAACTAGAAGAAATAAACCTAAAATTTATATGGAGCCACAAAAGGCACAGAATTGCCAAATCAATCCTGAGGAAAAAGACTAAAGCTGGAGGCATAACTGTCCCAAGCTTCAGACAATACTACAACACTATAGCTATAGTCAAAACAGTGTGGTATTGGCACAAAAATAGACATATAGATCAAAGGAACAGTATAGCAAACCCAGACAAAAACCCACACATCTATGGTAAATTAATCTTTGACAAAGGGGGCAAGAATATACAATGGAGAAAAAGAGAGTCTCTTCAGGAAGTGGAGGTGAAAAAGCTGGAAGTTAGAACACTCCCTCAAACTACACACAAAAACTCAAAATGGCTTAAACACTTAATATAAGACGTGGCATTGTAAAACTGTTAGAAGAGAACATAGGCAAAACATTCTCTGATGTAAATCATAGCAATGTTTTGTTAGGTCAGTCTCCCAAGGCAAAAGAAATAAAAGCAAAAGTCAACAAATGGGATCTAATCAAACTTATAAGCTTTTTCACAGCAAAGGAAACCATAAACTAAATAAAAATACAACTTACGATCTGGGAGAAAACATTTGCCAATGATGTGCCTGACAAGGGCTTAATTTGCAAACTATAAAAACAGCTCATACAACTCAATATCAGAAAAAGCAACTACCCATTCAAAAAATGGGAAGAAGACCTACATAGACATTTCTCCAAAGAAGACAATACATATAGCCAATAGGCACATGAAAAGATGCTCAACATCACTAACAATCAGAGAAATGCAAATCAAAACTGCAATGACACCTCACACCTGTCAGAACGGCCATCATGAAAAAGTCTACAATTAGCAAATGCTAGAAAGGGTGTGGAAAAAAGGGAAACCTCCTACACTGTGGGTGGGAATGTAAATAGGTACAGCCACTATGTGGAACAGTATGGAGGTTCCTTGAAAATGTAAAAATTGGGTTATCATATGATCCAGCAATCCCACACCTCGGCATGTATCTGGAAAAGAGGAAAACTCTAATTTGAATACATACATGCACCCCAATGTTCATAGCAGCACTATTCATGATAGCCAAGACATGGAGGCAACCTAAATGTCCATTGACAGATGACTGGATAAAGAAGATGTGGTAATATATACAATGGAATATTAGTCCACCATAAAAAAGAATGAAATGATGCCATTTTCAGCAATATGGATGGACCTAGAGATTATCATACTAAGTGAAGTAATTCAGACAGAGAAAGACAAATGTCACAGAATACCACTTATTTGTAGAATCTAAATAATGATACAAATGAACTTACTTACAAAACAGAAACAGACTCACAGATATAGAAAACAATCTTATGGTTAGCAAAGGGAAGGTCTGGGAGGGGGTATAAATTAGGAGTTCGGGATTAACAGATACACACTACTATATATGAAATAGAGAAACAATATTATAGCACAGGGAACTATGTTCTATATCTTGCAGTAACCTATAATGGAAAAGAACCTGAAAAAGGACACATATACGTATAACTGAATCACTTTGCTGTATACCTGAAATTAAGACAGTATTGTAAATCAACTGTACTTAAATTTAAAAAAGAAAAATAGAAAAAAAAAGAGGCAGATCACATCAGCCGAGAATCGTAAACTTTCTCTCCCGGATTAGGAAGGCAGAAAATGTTTGCCTCCTGCTGGGTTGTGTGACAAAACTATTAAAGACTTCCAGGGGACTTCCGGGAAGATGGCGGAAGAGTAAGACGCGGAGATCACGTTCCTCCCCACAGATACACCAGAAATACATCTACGCATGGAACAACTCCTACAGAGCATCTACTGAACGCTGGCAGAAGACCTCAGACCTCCCAAAAGGCAAGAAACCCCCCACGTACCTGGGTAGGGCAAAAGAAAAAACTAAACAGAGACAAAAGGATAGGGACGGGTCCTGCACCAGCGGGAGAGAGCTGTGAAGGAGGAAAAGTGTCCACACACTAGGAAGCCCCTTCGCGGGTGGAGGCTTCGGGAGGCGGAGTGGGGGAGCTTGGGAGCCGCGGAGGAGAGCACAGCAACAGGGGTGCGGAGGACAAAGCGGACAGATTCCAGCGCAGAGGATCGGGCCGACCGGCACTCACCAGCCGAGAGGCTTGTCTGCTCGCCCGCCGGGGCGGGCGGGACTGGGAGCTGAGGCTCCGGCTTTTGTCGGAGCGCCGGGAGAGGACTGAGGTTGGCGGCGTGAACACAGCCTGCAGGGCGTTAGTGCACCGCGGCTGGCCGGGAGAGAGTCCGGGGCAAGTCTGGAACTGCCGAAGAGGCAAGAGACTTTTACGTCCCTCTTTGTTTCCTGGTGCACGAGGAGAGGGGATTAAGAACGCTGCTTGAGAGAGCTCCAGGGACGGGCGCGAGCCGCGGCTAAAAGTGCGGAGCCCAGAGACAGACATGAGACGCTAGGGCCGCTGCTGCCGCCACCGGGAGGCCTGTGTGCGAACACAGGTCACTAGCCACACGCCCTTCCGGGGAGCCTGTGCAGCCCGCCACTGCCAGGGTCCCGGGATCCAGGGACAACTCCCCCGGGAGAACGCACAGGCGCGCCTCAGGCTGCAACGTCTCGCCGGCCTCTGCCGCCGCAGGCCCGCCCCACACTCCGTGCCCCTCCCTACCCCCGGGCCTGAGTGAGCCAGAGCCTCCGAATCAGCGGCTCCTTTAACCCCGTCCTGTCTGAGCAAAGAACAGACGCCCTCCGGCGACCTACACGCACAGGCGGGGCTAAATCCAAAGCTGAGCCCCTGGGAGCTGTGAGAACAAAGAAGAGAAAGGGAAATCTCTCCCAGCAGCCTCAGAAGCAGCGGATTAAAGCTCCACAATCAACTTGATATACCCTGCATCTGTGGAATACCTGAATAGACAACCAGTCATCCCAAATTAAGGAGCCCTGTGGATGAAAGGCTCTTGGGGCTGCAGCCAGGAGTCAGTGCTGTGCCTCTGAGGTGGGAGAGCCAACTTCAGGACACTGATCCACAAGAGACCTCCCAGCTGCACATAATATCAAACAGCAAAAATTTCCGAGAGATCTCCATCTCAACGCCAGCACCCAGCTTCACTCAACGACCAGCAAGCTACAGTGCTGGACATCCTATGCCAAACAACTAGCAAGACAGGAACACAACCCCACCCATTAGCAGAGAGGCGGCCCAAAATCATAATAAGTCTACAGACACCCCAAAACAAACCACTAGACGTGGACCTGCCCACCAGAAAGACAAGATCTAGCCTCATCCACCAGAACACAGGCACTAGTACCCTCCACCAGGAAGCCTACACAACCCACTGAACCAACCTTAGCCACTGGGGACAGACACAAAAAACAACAGGAACTACGAACCTTCAGCCTGCAAAAAAGGAGACCCCAAACACAGTAAGATAAGCAAAATGAAAAGACAGAAAAACACACCGCAGATGAAGGAGCAAGATAAAAACCCATCAGACCTAACAAATGAAGAGGAAATAGGCAGTCTACCTGAAAAAGAATTCAAAATAATGATAGTAAGGTTGATCCGAAATCTTGGAGATAGAATGGACAATAGAATGGACAAAATGCAAGAATCAGTTAACAAGGACCTAGAAGAACTAAAGATGAAACAAGCAACGATGAACAACACAATAAATGAAATTAAAAGTACTCTAGATGGGATCAATAGCAGAATAACTGAGGCAGAAGAACGGATAAGTGACCTGGAAGATAAAATAGTGGAAATAACTACTGCAGAGCAGAATAAAGAAAAAAGAATGAAAAGAACTGAGGACAGTCTCAGAGACCTCTGGGACAACATTAAACGTACCAACATTCGAATTATAGGGGTTCCAGAAGAAGAAGAGAAAAAGAAAGGGACTGAGAAAATATTTGAAGAGATTATAGTTGAAAACTTCCCTAATATGGGAAAGGAAATAGTTAATCAAGTCCAGGAAGCACAGAGAGTCCCATACAGGATAAATCCAAGGAGAAATACGCCAAGACACATATTAATCAAACTGTCAAAAATTAAATACAAAGAAAACATATTAAAAGCAGCAAGGGAAAAACAACAAATAACACACAAGGGAATCCCCATAAGGTTAACAGCTGATCTTTCAGCAGAAACTCTGCAAGCCAGAAGGGAGTGGCAGGACATATTGAAAGTGTTGAAGGAGAAAAACCTGCAACCAAGATTACTCTACCCAGCAAGGATCTCATTCAGATTTGATGGAGAAATTAAAACCTTTAGAGACAAGCAAAAGCTGAGAGAGTTCAGCACCACCAAACCAGCTCTACAACAACTGCTAAAGGAACTTCTCTAGGCAAGAAACACAAAAGAAGGAAAAGACCTACAATAACAAACCCAAAACAATTAAGAAAATGGGAATGGGAACACACATATCGATAATTACCTTAAATGTAAATGGACTAAATGCTCCCACCAAAAGACACAGATTGGCTGAATGGATACAAAAACAAGACCCATATATCTGCTGTCTACAAGAGACCCGTATGCTAACACATATATATGGAATTTAAGAAAAAAAAAATGTCATGAAAAACCTAGGGGTGAAACAGGAATAAAGACACAGACTTACTAGAGAATGGACTTGAGGCTATGGGGAGGGGGAAGGGTAAACGGTGACAAAGCAATAAAGAGGCATGGACATGTATACACTACCAAACGTAAGGTAGATCGCTAGTGGGAAGCAGCCGCATAGCACAGGGAGATCAGCTCGGTGCTGTGTGACCGCCTGGAGGGGTGGGATAGGGAGGGTGGGAGGGAGGGTGACGCAAGCGGGAAGAGATATGGGAACATATGTATATATATAACTGATTCATTTTGTTGTGAAGCTGAAACTAACATACCATTGTAAAGCAATTATGCTCCAATAAAGATGTTTAAAAAAAAAAAAAAAAAAAAAAGAAATGTCTACTTGAGTAGTTTCCTAAATCTCTTTGGTAATTTACATTCTTAGAGTTTTCCTAAGTTAAATTAAATATTGGGAATTCATTGAATGTCCTTTCCTAATTAGATAAATTACTAAAACTTTAATTACTAAATAGGTCGAAGTTTCTACCTGCGTTTGACCTCTTAGTACAGAGAAACTAACTATGTTTGGATCTATTAGTAAATAAATTTTGTGCTTTATTGAAAGTTTGTACTTTGAAGTAGCTTATGTTTCTAAATATTATATAATGTATGTGTAAGTCAAGCCACAAAATGTTAATGCAGTTTACAATTGCTTGCCTCTGTATTTTCACTGAACAAAATAAGATTTCAAATAATTAAGTATTCTAATCAATATATGTGCTTAAAGCTACCAGATATAATAATTGGGAAAGAATGCATTTGGTGATAAGAAAAGGTTTAAAGTATAGAGATTTTTTTGTTTAGAAAAAAGTAAATGAATTTGTCCCAAAGCTAGTTATTTCTAAATAGGAAAGGAAACCAGGAACAAACTAACATGGATATAGAAAATTGTAAAATATTTGTAAATAAACAAATATTTGGAAAGAAATTTTATGTGTGGTCAGGACTGGATAAGATTGGAATGAATTTAATTAAGTAAATTAGTTTTAATATCAAAATTAAGCTGATATAAAATTGGAATTTACTTTTCTCTCTTTGTTGAAAGGACAAACCTTTGTTTTGTTTTGGTTTTGGTTTTGGTCTGCTCTTGATAATAAGAGATTCTGAAAATTTTTTTTTTTATCTTTAAAAATTTACCTAGAAAAAAAATCTTATGTCTTGTCAAAATAATCACTTATGTTATATGTTAGCTTTATCAGGTCTTTGATTACTCATGTAAGTCCTCTCAATATGAAAAGAGCTAAATTTTGCTTAGAATTATATTCTATATTTGCCTATGAGGTCTTTAATTTTTATTTTGGTTAAATTGATGAGTATGATTTGTTTCACAGTCACCTATTGGACTATTTTTAATTTTTTGATATTCTTTACAAAATTCCCAAAAATCTAATTCTAAATGAAGTCTTTGTGACTTAGAACTAACTCTGAGATATGAAATATTTTAGAGGGTCACTGAAATATCTAAAAAAATTGTTCTCTCTCTCTTTATGAAAAGAGAGACATCAAACTAATTAAGTACATTTGATATGTAAAATTCCATGGAATGCATTGTCAAATAAGAAGTAACATTAAGCCTTCTTTATGTCGTGTCTGTATAGATATGTATTATAGTTGTACTCAGAAATTATGTAAAATTCCTGTATCCTAGTGTCAGAGAAATGCCCTAACTGACTTTCATGAAAAAGCAGCAGCAACAGAATCTGTAAATTTTGTGGCAAATGTGGATGAAGTCCATTCTGCTCCTGAGAAAGAAAAAAAAAATTTACCCCTTATTGCCAGACTTTTGCCATCCTAATGTGCTCGTAACATGGCAAATGTCTGCTCCTGAATCAAAGAAAGTAAGATGGATAAACAATAGCTGTAAATTAATCAGACAGCCAGGGCTATAGGAAACCTGGTCAACCACTTGGCTCCTCCTGGCTTTCTAGCAAACCTCATTTTTTTTTGTTTATTTTTTCTTGTATTTCTTCACCCACCATAGTGCAGTTACAATTACTTAAGTCATAAATAGACATTGGCAGGAAAATTTCTATAAAATCGTGAAAACAGTCTACCTGAAATGTCTTACCTGTTGGGTTCATAACCCTGGGAAAAAATATTTCTGTCCTCAGTGGCTTCAGACCTCCTTTCTCCGGACCCTTCGAATACCTGCAACTGTTAGTTCATTCAACTACCACTTAATATGGGCCATCAAGATGTTCTTGGTATTGTATGTATGTTTTCTGGATGGATTGAATCCTTCCTTTGCTTCAAAGCTGATGCACCCACAATAGTAAAGAAACTGTTAAAAAGGAAATGTGTTTTCCCCTTGGGGCCTACCTTCCACAGTCTCCAGTGATCAAGGCACTCAATTCACTGGGCAAATTCTATGAGCCTTAACAACAAACTTGCAATCTTCTGGGGATTATCACTGTCTCTGTCACCCTCAATTATCAGGCAAGGTCAACAGGACTAATGGAAAAGTGGACTAATAAAGAACAAGAGTTAATCACATGGGATTGAATGAACTGATGAATGTGATTATAATTTTATATGATTTTTTGTCTAAAATACTACTTATTTTTTAATCTTTTGTTTCCCAGATACAAGGAAACTTTTTTAAAGATTTACAGTAGGTTAGGACTTCCCTGGTGGCACAGTGGTTAAGAATTTGCCTGCCAATGCAGGGGACATGGGTTCGAGCCCTTGGTCCAGGAAGATCCCACAAGCCGCAGAGCAACTAAGGCCGTGTGCCACAACTACTGAGCCTGCGCTCTAACACCCGTGAGCCACAACTACTGAGCCCACATGCCACAACTACGGAAGCCCTTGTGCTTAAAGCCCAAGCTCCACCACAAGAGAAGCCACGGCAATGAGAAGTTCATGAGTGGCAAGGAAGGGTAGCCCCCACTCACCACAATTAGAGAAAGCCCACACCCAGCAACGAAGACCCAACACAGTCAACAATAAATAAATAAATAAATAAAAATTTATTTTAAAAAAGATTTACAGCAGTTTAGTACATTATACTGTTGTATGCAGGAGTGAAACAGTTCTCTTTTTCACCCTACCTAATCCTTCTAGAATTCAGAAACTCTCAGTGAGCATTCTTATTTTCCTGGCAATATAGTTATTTGCATAAGTTCAATAAGAATCTGTTCCCTTTGTAACAGGACAAAATAAGAAACATTGATTGTATTACCAAGGCTTTGACTGGAATGTCATATTTGAGAGAGACATGCATCGACAGATATGACCAGACACCTTGAAGGAGCTAAGGTTGACTTTACGGAGCCACTATATCCCCTTAGAGAAACAGCCTCACACCATGTTCACAGGATTCCCAGCAGCCTTACCTGGAACCTCAGGATATTTTGGGGACCTCAAGAGAAGAAGAATTGGCCAAAGTCTATAGGTATTACAGGCAAACCTGATGGCAAATCTTTAGTGTGACTTACTGGCCCTGAAAGGCTATTAAAAGTTGAATCTGAAGATTCCTTATAAAAATTTCCAGCAAAACAAATTTACAAATGCCTATATGGTCAAATGTCTATTTTTGCTGAACTTAGACCAAGATTTGGAATCTAGACACTTTGTAAACAAATTAGTCTTAATTTGGTTATTTTTGGTAGAAATTAGGGTGATTTTAGTGAGGAAAAAATATGTTTAATTAAACTATGATACGCACTTGTGGATATTGGATTCTAGTGCTATTACTTTTCCCTGAAGTTTTGTTATTTACCTGAGAATTAGACTAGATACTGAATTGTTCTAGTTTTCTCCCATATCTGACTACAGCTCTCCAAACTAATGTTTCCAAATTTTTTCGACTCTTTTGAAAAACCTGGAATCACTGAGAACTAAAACTGCCCTTTTCCTGAAGCCCTGCAAACTGAAGCTTGACTACTTGATATAAATTTCAGAGAAATGGTCATAAGCTCGCTCATATCTAAACCATCCTCCTGTCTGTTGCTGTATGAGCCACATAGAAAATTTACCTGCAAGCCTGACTACTTCATCGGAGATATTTCAAACTGGGAAAATCAACCTTCAACCCTACATCTAGGCTCAGAAAATGGTTTATAATCTGCTCCAATTATTAACCTTTGCTTTCTTTTGTTTCTATAGAAATGATTCTCATTAAATTCCAGGTTGCTTGCGCCTTAGGCCTGGCTTTAGGAGGCCATTTGCATCACCACCTCCTGAATTGAAATATAACAATTTAACTGAACTGAACTGAACTTTTCTCAAAACTGAGAAGCTGGTTCAGTGAAATAGAGGACTCTACTAACCCTCTCTCTCTGCCATCACCAGCTCAGTTTTTAATATTTAAAACTTCTAGGGAAGTTTCAGAAGAGGGAACTGTTGGGGTCCAGAATCGTCTGTCCCAAAATGTGCCTCAACTGACATATTGATTACATTGAATTAAAGTTACTTAAGAAATGGCCAAAACAAGTGACATACTCTGACTCTCCTTCCTGTGTCCTTGAAAGCAGGAAGTGAATCTCTCATGTGAAAGGTACACTCCTTGCATCTGGAGGTAGAAGGACACCCTTATCGCAAAAGGTAGGGAATTCAAGCTAAGGAGCCTATCTAAGAAGAAGAAGCCTATATATAAGAAGCCTACCTGTTCTCAGAACTCATTGTGATTTAATCTGCCTCTCTAAATAATGAAGGCTCTTGAGAAATGTTTCATGTCCTAATTTTCCATCTACATATATTTTTGGGGAAATATCTGTTTCAATCTTTTGCCCATTTTGTATTGGGTTGTTTCTATTGGGTTCTTTGTTATGATCAGGTTGTAAAAGTTTCCTATATTTTCTACATAAAATTTGTTTGTGAATATACATTTTGGAAATATTTTCTCTCATTTGGTGGCTTACTTTTTCATATTTTTAATAGGATCTCATGAAGATCAAAATCTTTTCTTTTTATCAAGTCCATCTTACCCATTTCTGTTCTTATGTTGTTTTTTTTCACTCTTCACACCTTTTATTTTATTTATTTATTTTTAACATCTTTATTGGAGTATAATTCCTTTACATTGTTGTGTTAGTTTCTGCTCTATAACATAGTGAAACAGCTATACGTATACTTATATCCCCATATACCCTGCCATGTGCATCTCCCTCCCACCCTCCTTATCCCACCCCTCTAGGTGGTCACAAAGCACAGAGCTGATCTCCCTGTGCTGTGCGGCAGCTTCCCACTAGCGATCTCTTTTACATTTGGTACTGTATATGTGTCAATGCCACTCTCTCACTTCATCCGAGCTTACTCTTCCCCCTCCCCGTGTCCTTAAGTCCACTCTCTTAAGTCGGCATCTTTATTCCTGTCCTGCCCCTAGGCTCTTCACAACATTTTTTTTTTTTTTTTTTTTAGATTTCATGTATATGTGTTAGCATATGGCATTTGATTTTCTCTTTCTGACTTACTTCATTCTGTATACAGACTCTATGTCCATCCACCTCACTACAAATAACTCAATTTCATTTTGTCTTATGCCTGAGCAATATTCCATTGTATATATGTGCCACATCTTCTTTATCCATTCATCTGTCGATGGACATTTAGGTTGCTTCCCAGTCCTGGATATTGTAAATAGTGCTGCAGTGAGCCTTGTGGTACATGACTCTCTTTGAATAATGTTTTTTTCAGGATATATGCTCAGTAGTGGGATTGCTGGTTCATACGGTAGTTCTATTTTTAGGTTTTTAAAGAACTTCTATACTGTTCTCCATAGTGGCTATATCAATTTACAGTCTCACCAACAGTGTAGGAGCGTTCCCTTTTCTCCACACCCTCTCCAGCATTTATTGTTTGTAGATTTTTTGATAATTGCCATTCTGACCGCTGTGAGTTGATACCTCATTGTAGTATTGATTTGCATTTCTCTAATGATTAGTGATGTTGAGCATCCTTTCACGTGTTTGTTGGTGATCTATATGTCTTCTTTAGAGAAATGTGTATTTAGGTCTTCCTGGCTCACGGGGCTAGTTGCTCCGCGGCATGTGGAATCTTCCCAGACCAGGGCTCGAACCCCTGTCTCCTGCATTGGCAGGCAGATTCTCAACCACTGTGCCACCAGGGAAGCCCTTCTGCCAATTTTTGGATTGGGTTCTTTGCTTTTTTGATATTGAGCTGCATGAGCTGCTTGTGTATTTGGAGATTAATGCTTTGTCAGTTGCTTCATTCTGAGGGTTGTCTTTTCATCTTGTTTATGGTTTCCTTTGTTGTGGAAAATCTTTTAAGTTTCATTAGGTCCAATTTGTTTATTTTTGTTTTGATTTCCATTTCTCTAGGAGGTGGGTCAAAAAAGATCTTGCTGTGATTTATGTCACAGAGTGTTCTGCCTATGTTATCCTCTAAGAGTTTTATACTGCCTGGCCTTACATTTAGGTCTTTAATCCTTTTTGAGTTTATTTTTGTGTATGATGTTAGGGAGTGTTCTGATTTCACTCTTGTACGTGTAGCTTTCCACTTTTCCCAGCACCACTTATGGAAGAGGCTGTCCTTTCTCCATTGTATATTCTTGCCTCCTTTATCAAGGATAAGTTGACCATATGTGCATGGGTTTATCTCTGAGTATTCTATCCTGTTCCATTAATTTATATTTCTGTTTCTGTGCCACTATCATACTGCCTTGATTACTATAGCTTTTTAGTATCATCTGAAGCCAGGAAGCCTGATTCCTCCAGCTCCATTTGTATTTCTCAATAATGTTTTTGCTATTCTGCTATCTTTTGTGCTTTCATACAAACTGTGAAATTTTTGGTTCTAGTTCTGTGAAAAATGCCATTGGTAGTTTGATAGAGATTGCACTGACTCTGTAGGTTGCTTTGGGTAGTAGAGTCATTTTCACAATGTTGATTCTTCCAATCCAAGAACATGGTATATCTCTCCATCTGTTTGTATCATCTTTCATTTCTTTCATCAGTGTCTTATAGTTTTCTGCATGCAGGTCTTTTGTCTCCTTAGGTAGGTTTATTCCTAGGTATTTTATTCTTTTTTTTACAATGGTAAATTGGAGTGTTTCCTTAATTTCTCTTTCATATATTTCATCATTAGTGTATACGAATGCAAGAGATTTCTGTGCATTAATTTTGTAACCTGCAACCTTACAAAATTCATTGATAAGCTCTAGTAGTTTTCTGGTAGAATCTTTAAGATTCTCTATGTATAGTATCATGTCATCTGCAGGCATTGACAGTTTTACTTCCTCTTTTCCAATTTGTATTCCTTCTATTTCTTTTTCTTCTCTGATTGCTGTGGCTAAAACTTCCAAAACTATGTTGCATAATAGTGGTGGGAGTAGGCAACCTTGTCTTCTTCCTGATCTTCGTGAAAAGGGTTTCAGTTTTCAACATTGAGAACGATGTGAGCTGAGGGTTTGTCACATATGGTCTTTATTATGTTGACGTAAGTTCCCCCTATGCCTACTTTCTGGAGAATTTTTATCATAAATGGGTGTTGAATTCTGTCAAAGGTTTTCTGCATCTATCAAGATGATCATATGGTTTTTCCCCTTCAATTTGTTAATATGGTGTATCACATTGATTGATTTGCGTATATTGAAGAATCTTTGCATTCCTGGAATAAACCCCACTTGATCATGGTGAAGTATCTCTTTAATATGCTGTTGGATTCTGTTTGTTATTATTTTGTTGAGCATTTTGGATCTATGTTCATAAATGATATTGGCCGATAGTTTTCTTTTTTTGTGACATCTTTGTCTGGTTTTGTTATCAGTGTGATGGTGGCCTCATAGAATGAGTTTGGGAGTATTTCTCCCGCTGCTATATTCTATATTTTTTGTTTTGTTTTTTTTTTTTTTTTTTTTGTGGTACACGGGCCTCTCACTGTTGTGGCCTCTCCCGTAATGGAGCACAGTCTCCGGATGTGCTGGCTTAGCGGCCATGGCTCACGGGCCCAGCTGCTCCGCAGCATGTGGGATCCTCCCAGACTGGGGCATAAACCCGTGTACCCTGCATCAGCATGCAGACTCTCAACCACTGCACCACCAGGAAGCCCTCCGCTTCTATATTTTGAAAGAGTTTGAGAATGATAGGTGTTAGCTCTTCTGTAGATGTTTGATAGTATTCAGCTGTGAAGCCATCTTGTCCTGGGCTCTTGTTGGTTGGAAGATTTTTAATCACAGTTTCAATTTCAGTGCTTGTGATAGGTCTGTTTATCTTTTCTATTTCTTCCTGGTTCAGTCTTGGAAGGTTGTGCTTTTCTAAGAATTTGTCTTTTTCTTCCAGGTTGTCCATTTTATTGGCATATAGTTGCTTGTAGTAATCTCTCATGATCCTTTGTATTTCTGCAGTATCAGTTTTTACTTGTCCTTTTTCATTTCAAATACTGTTGATTTGAATCTTCTTCCTTTTATTCTTGATGAATCTGGCTAATGGTTTATCATTTTTTTTAACTTCTCAAGGAAACAGCTTTTAGTTGTATTCATTTTTGCTATTGTTTCCTTCATTGTTTTTCATTTATTTCTGATCTGATCTTTGTGGTTTCTTATCTTCTGCCAACTTTGTGTGTTTTTTTTCTTCTTCTAATTGCTTTAGTTATAAGTTTAGGTTATTCATTTGAGATTTTTCTTGTTTCTTGAAGTAGGATTTTATTGCTGTAAACTTCCCTCTTACAACTGCTTTTGCTGCATCCCATGGGTTTTGCATTGTCGTGTTTTCATTGTCCTTTGTTTCTAAGTATTTTTTGATTTCCTCTTTGATTTCTTCAGTGATCTCTTGGTTATTTAATAGTGTATTATTTAGCCTCCATGTGCTTGTATTTTTTACAGGTTTTTTCATGTAATTGATATCTTGTCTCATAGCTTTGTGGTCAGAAAAGATACTTGATACAATTCCAATTTTCTTAAATTTACCAAGGCTTGATTTGTGACCCAAGATATGATCTATCCTGGAGAATGTTCCATGAGCACCTGAAAGAAAGCATATTCATTCTGTTGTTCTTGGATGGAATGTTCTATAAATACCAATTAAATCCATCTTGTTTAATGTTACATTTAAAGCTTGTGTTTTCTTATTTATTTTTATTTTCATTGATCTGTGCATTGGTGAATGTAGGTTATTAATGTCCCCTACTATTATTGTGTTATTGTCAATTTCCCCTTTTATGGCTGTTAGAATTTGCCTTATATATTGAGGTGCTCCTATGTTGGGTGCATAAATATTTACAATTGTTGTATCTTCTTCTTGGATTGATCCCTTGATCATTATGTAGGGTCCTTCTTGTTCTCTTGTAATAGTCTTTATTTTAAAGTCTATTATTTTCTGATATAAGAATTGCTACTCCAACTTTGCTTTGATTTCCATTTGCATGGGATATCTTTTTCCATCCCCTCACTTTCAGTCTGTATGTTTACCTAGGTCTGAAGTGGATCTCTTTTAGACAACATACCTACAGGTCTTGTTTTTGTATCCATTCAGCCCATCCAAGTCTTTTGGTTGGAGCCTTTAATCCATTTACATTTAAGGTAATTTTTGATATGTATTTTCCTATTACCATGTTCTTAATTGTTTTGTGTTTGTTATTGAAGGTCTTTTCTTATCTTGTGTTTCCTGCCTTGAGAAGTTCCTGTAGCATTTGTTGTAAAGCTGGCTTGGTGGTGCTGAATTCTCTTAACTTTTGCTTGTCTGAAAGGCTTTAATTTCTCCATCGAATCTGCATGAAGTCCTTGCTGGTTAGAGTAATCTTTGTTGTAGGTTTTTCCCTTTCATCACTTTATATATATGCTGCCACTCTGTCTTGCAGAGTTTCTGCTGAAATATCAGCTGTAAACCTTATGGAGATTCCCTTGTGTGTTATTTGTTGCTTTTCCCTTGCTACTTTCAACATTTTTTTCTTTGTGTTTAATTTTTGATAGTTTGATTACTATGTGTCTTGGTGTGTTTCTCCTTGGCTTTATCCTGTATTGGACTCTTTGCACTTCCTGCACTTGATTGACTATTTCCTTTCCCATATTAGGGAACTTTTCAACTATAATCTCTTGAAATATTTTCTCAGTCCCTTTCTTTTTCCCTTCTTCTTCTAGGACCCTATAATTCAAATGTTGGTGTGTTTAATGTTGTCCCAGAAGTCTCTGAAACCATCCTCAATTCTTTTCATTCCTTTTTTGTTGTTCTGCTCTTCAGTAGTTATTTCCATTATTTTATCTTCCAGGTCACTTATCCACTCTTCTGACACAATTATTCTGCTATTGATTCCTTCTAGAGAATTTTAAATTTCATTTATTCTGTTGTTCATCATTGTTTGTTTGCTCTTTAGTTCTTTTAGGTCCTTATTAAATATTTCTAGTATTTTCTCCATTCTATTTCCAAGAATTTCGATCATCTTTAGCAACATTACTCTGAATTATTTTTTAGGTAGACTGCCTATTTCCTCTTCATTTGGTTGGTCTTGTGGGTTTTTACCTTGCTCCTTCATCTGATGCATATTTCTCTGTCTTCTCGTTTTGCTTAACTTACTGTGTTTGGCATCTCCTTCTTGCAGGCTGTGGGTTCGTAGTTCCCATTGTTTTTGGTGTCTTCCCCCAGTGGGTAAAGTTGGTTCAGTGTGTTGTGTAGGTTTCCTGGTGGAGGGGGCTGGTGCTTGTATTCTGTTGGATGAGGCTGCGTCTGTTGTTTCTAGTGGGCAGGACCACATCCGGTGTTGTGTTTTGGTGTCTCTGTGATCTTATAATGATTTTAGGCAGCCTGTCTGCTAGTGGGTGTGATTGTGTTCCTGTCTTGGTAGTTGTTTGGCATGGGTTATCCAGCACTGGAGCTTGTTGGTCATTGAGTGGAGCTGGGTCTTAGCTTTGAGACAGCGATCGCTGGGAGAGCTCTTGCCAATTGATATTATGTGGGGCCAGGAGTTCTCTGGTGGCCCATTATCCTGAACTTGGCTCTCCCACCTCAGAGGCTGACAGCCAGCCAGAGCACCAAGACCCTGTCAGCATCACGGCTTTTGGGAAGTCTGAGGTCTTCTGCCAGCATTCAGTAGGTGTTCTGTAGGAGTTGTTCCACATGTAGATGTATTTTTGAGGTATTGGTGCGGAGGAAGTTGATCTCCATTTCTTACTTCTCTGCCATCTTGAAGGTCCCCTCTCCTCACACGTCCTGTTGTTAGAGGATCCCCATTTCATCTGGAAAGGACATAAATCTGGCATTGTCACTTCAGGCCTAGCCCATCCACTTTTTTTCCCTTTGTGCTTAGTCTGTTTCATTTGTTCATAGCGAGCCCTGTGCAGAGGCCTTGCCCCTGGCCCTTCAGACCAGAGTTCCTCATGAAATGGCTGAGCTGACACCTCAGCTCGGAACGTGTGCTGAAGCTCCTCACCGGACACTCAACTCAAGGTGGAGGCAGGCTGTGCACAGAGACACTACACATGCCCTGCAGTGTGATCTGTTCCTATGTACTTTGTACTTGTTTTTTTTTTTTTTTTCAATCTTTGCTTAACTCACATTAACAAGATTATCTCCTATGTTTTCTTTTCCAACTCTTAAAATTTTACACTTTATATTTAGATCTATGTTCCAATTTGAGTTAATTTTTAATAAGATGTGAGTATAGGGCAAAGTTAATATATTTTGAGAATGGACTACTACTGTTTGGGCATCATTAAAAGACTTAAAGACTTTTAATATCTTTAAAAGACTATACATTATTGATCTTCTTTTTCCACTGTTTTTTCCCTTATCTTTATTTAGGTATACTCAAAAATAAAAATTGTATATATTTGAGATATACCATGTGATATTTTGATAAAACTGGAAAGAAACCAAGGTAGAATGCACATGAAAGCAAATGCATATAACTCTTTACAATGAATCAAATAACCATACAGAAGAGGGTGGGGAAAATGAACTGCAGACAATATGTTAGCTGGATACTTATACATGCTAAAGACAAAAAAAGAACTGTACACACTGTACTCCAGTAGGTAAGTTTGTTTCTCACAGGGATCTAGAATAGCAATCTGAAAGTCCAGTATATATATACTAGAGTTAGATAAATAAGTTAACATATTGTAGATATGGAGAGCCAGTTTTCTTTCTGTGGGAGAAAGTAATTACAAATAAGTAAAGGTACAACTATAAAACCCAAGTTTTTATAAAATCTCCTACTTGGCTTATTCTGGGGATTCCCCAGAACATGCATGCATCTCCCCCATGAGGGGTCATCTGGATCTTCAGTAATTTTCCAGCCAGTTCAAAGCTTTACTGGAGTCAGAGCTATGAGTAAAGATTTTGTAGGTTTGTCCTTTACTGAAACATTTAGACGAAGATGATCCTACAACTTCTCATGTGGAGGAACATAAATGAATTTGGCAGAACCTTGTAGTTTTTCTGTCCAAATTATTGTGTTTTTTAATAGTTCTCATTTCTTGCTGAGTAGTACTTGTGGTATGAAAAAAAACACAGTTTTTTTAACCACTCACCTTTTGAAGGACATTTGGATAGGATCCAGGTTTGTGCTATTACTAATAAAGCTGATATGAACCTTTCTTTACAAGTTTCTCTGTGAAAATAAGTTTTTACTTTTCTGGAATATATGTTTAGCAGGGTTCAGAGGGGGATCTACTGCATTGAATACCTACATTAGAGAAGAGGAGAGGTCTCAAATCAATGACTGAGTATTTTTTACCTACGAAACTAAACTAAACCCAATATCAGGAGAAGAAAGGAAATAATCCAGATAAGAGCAAAAGTCAATAACCAACCTTCTGAAAGAAACGTGTCCTAAAAGACTTTTATAAACTCCTATACCCATTGAGAGAGGAATACACATTATTTTCAAGTGCACAGAGACATGTACCAATGTCAAGTTCCTTGAAAGACACAACTAAAAAGCTCATTCAAGCATTCCCATGAAGACAACTTTGTGACCAATTTACTTCACTAGTGAAAGCTACCAAATATTTAAGGAAGAATCAATGTCAATCCTGTGTAATTTTTTTCAGAAAACGAAACATAAAAGAGGATTTCCCAGCCATTTTATAAGACCAACTTTATCCTGATATGCAAACCAGAAAATTATATTTAAACAACTAAGCAAAACTAATCCTTATTAACAAAGATAGCAAGCTTCCTATCAAAATTTAACAAATTGAATAAAACAAAATATTAAAGAATAAAACATCATGGCCAAGGATTATTTACCTCAGAAATAAGGTCTGTTTTATCATGCAAAAGTATCAGTATAGGGCTTCCCTGGTGGCGCAGTGTTTGAGAGTCCGCCTGCCGATGCAGGGGACAGGGGTTCGTGCCCCGGTCCAGGAGGATCCCACATGCCGCGGAGCGGCTGGGCCCATGAGCCATGGCCGCTGATCCTGTGCATCTGGTGCCTGTGCTCCACAACGGAAGAGTCCACAACAGTGAGAGGCCCACGAACCTCAAAAAAATAAAATAAAAAAATCAAATTATCAGTATAATTCACCATATTAATAGAATGTAAATGAAAAATATGTGACAATATATGCGTGTGTGTATTATTATCATTTTAAATTATTTTAAATAATAATGGTTATTATTTTAAATTATTATTTTAAATATTTGTGTGTGTATGTACCATTACTGCAATCCAGAACTACAAGGTTGTCTCTAAGGGAATAAACTGTTAAAAAACACAAAAATTTGGAGAACCACCAGGAAACCATGCAAATGAAAAATCCAATATTGAAACGATACGTATTAGTTGACTCCATTTATAAACGATTCATGAACAGATTAATGAACAGATTAGTGATAGCAAAGGTTTAGGGATGTGAAGGAAGGGTAGGGGAGTCTCTTCAGGTATATCAAGAGAGAGTGTTGTGATACAGTTAAGTATTCGACTGTAGTGAAGGATAGAAAAAAGACAAGCTTCTGCCTCTTCATTTATGTTCTGCCCTTAGAGAAAGCCACAGTATCATGTTAACCTAAATTTTTCAGAAGAGAAAAAAAAAAACAAGAAAAACCTTACTTATAACTCTAACTCCAGTAAAGCTTTGAACTAGAAGGAAAATTCCTGAAGATCCAGGTGAGCCCTCCTAGGGTAACATGCAAGTATGTTCTAGGGAATCCCCAGAATAAGCCAAGTACGGAACATTATAAAACTTGGGTTCTGAAGAGGCAAGTGGAATGACAGGTCATCTTGGAGAACTGGTGGTCACACACTGCTGGGAGCCTGACAGTCTAGGAGCACAGGCAAGGAGCCACTACCTCAGAAACTTTTCAATTCAGCTTCAAGTGCTATTCTTGTTGGTGACATTCTTGGTCTATTCTGTGTCTCTGTTTATATTTGGCCCCCAGATTTTTCTAAGTCTTTGTTACCCACTCCATTGTGAGCTTCTGGCTTCCACTGCATTTCTTACCAGAATTTAACAGAACATGTCCTTGATTCTGGATAAGTGTCATTCACTCTTTGTCCCTGAGCTTTCTCTGTACCATTTGCTTACTCCATTCTCATAGCGGAGTTCAAAGCAGAATCTACACTTATGTGCCCTTTGTGTCTTCCCAGGTTGCATATTTGGAGGATGCAAGAGTCAGGGTTCTGGCGAGAGGGGGCCTGGGACATGTGCAGGAAAGTCAGGGCATGACATGTGGTGCTGTGCTGCTGATGCTAAGCAAATCTCACTCAAATAAGCCTTGAGATCTCACTAAAGAACATAGTAGCTTACCATTTAAACAGCAAACTGTGACAAAGCATATGCTTGTAACTTAGAAAAACTGCTAATTAAAAAAAATATGCACATGCAGGCAGCTTACTAAACGTGGCATGTCACCACGTAGAGTACTGGCACCCTGGACACCCCTCCACCTCCACCACAAGCATCATCTGAGCTCTGCACATCACATAGACAATCTGTTTTTCCATCCCAGCAGTGCCAGCTGTCCCTTGAGGAGAAACTCAAGAATGCTCACCAAGAAAGAGAAGCAGGAGATCTTTTCAGTGGATCCTAGCCACTCTCTGCATCTTCTTATGTAGTGATAACAGCTGGTAGTCCACACTTGCCAGCTTCAGACTGACTGCTCCCCACACCATCGGGCTCCAAATAAGCTGTCCTATGACAGGGAAGAAGCAACCACTGAAAGAGTTTTAAATTCAACACAGGCTGATTTTTCTCTCCCAGACCTAAATGCATCCACCTCCACCAGCCAAGTTTCTAAGATCTATGGAAACCTGCAGATTCTCTCAGATTAGAAAATTGGTTCCTCTTCTGAACAAAAAACATTGGCTGCTTTGCCCCTTCATGATTCTATAAAGATTCCAGAGTTCTCATGACATTGCTCTCTTCTCTTTCCCTCACTTTGCTCCCATCACTGTCACGGCCTTCAAATTAACCTTCCCGTCTTGGAATAAGAATAAAAACATCTTACCTCTGGCAAAAGCAGTACAGGCAAGAGAGAGCACACCTGGAAGGAATCAGGGAGTGGGTTGGACTAGGGGAATCTTCCCCCCAAAATTCCACTGAATCCAGAGGATTCAAAACATGAGATTTAAAGATAGTACTGCAACCCATCTTTTAGGAAAATAGCAACTTTACTCTGTTTACCGAGTGACCCTCCAGCAGACCCTGCCTTTCAGATGTCCTTTCACACACTATTTTCGATTCACTCTCAGGGAAGAAGTTTCTTGGATATTGAGACTCTTTCCTCCAGAAGGTCCCCAAATCCTGAGTGAATATTGGCCCAACTTCTCTCCTAAATTCTGTCTTTCAGGACCAGATTAGGTTAAATCAATAGATTGAAAAGGACTTATATTATTGGAATTTTTTCTTTTTCTCCCCTCCTTTTTATTTTTCCTTCCCTCCTTCCCCAGGGTGTGCCTACATTTCCTGAATCAACATGACTAAAAAAACCCACTCAGGTAATTATTCCAAGAAGTATCCTGAGGCCTCTCTTATGGACAGAGCACAACCGGCATAATTTTTAAGTTCTGCCTCTATAGTTGTGCTTTTACTACAATGCAATTATCCTCAGAACTGAGTGCCCCAAGGATTGCATTAAGCTTTGGACACACTTGACAATAATTTATGAAAAGGGTTTTATTTGGATGTTACTTCAGAATGGACATTGTTCTTATCCAAATAATACTAACCAACATTAATTAGGTGTTGCCCACGTGCCAGACATTTTATATTGCTTCTACTTGTATTAACTTATTTAATCATCATCCCAACCCTATGAAAGAAGTACTGTTACTACCCCAATGTGCACATAATATGCAAGAGGGGGGTCCACTAGAGCATCTGGAGGGAGCTCAGCCCTGCCAACACTTTGATTTTGTCCCAGTGATACTATTATCAAATTTATGGCCTCTAGAACTGTTCCAGAATAAATTTCTCTCATCTTAAATGGCCAGATTTATGGAAATTTGTTATAGCTGCTCTAGGACACTCTATCTTTTCAGAAGCCTTTACCACCAACAACATTCCTCAGTATATACCACACCCAACTTGAGTTGTTCATGAAAAAGAAAGTGGCTGAATCTTGGTAAGGTGAATCCATCCGGGATTGGTTGCTTATGATTCAGTGCATTGATTATGGCACAGGGCATAGCTCCCTAGACCCAGATGATGCTAATATTTCATTCAACGGTGTCTTCCTCCTTAATCTACCCCTCTTCTTCCAATAGTAAATTGGTAGGTTTCCTTCTACTCCTTGTAAATATGGAGTCCTGTCTTTGGTGTCAGGCATGGGTTGGGGTGGTAAGGAGATGGTCAAACCCAAATGACTAAGCACAACTTTTGGTGGCTTTAGTAGTTCCTCCATTTCTTTTCAGGTACACTAGCCTCTCAAGACTCACTTCAGGTGCCAAAGGTTAGACTTCCATTCATTTCAACATGTTTAATAAGTTTGAGCATAAATAGCTGCCATCACTCAAAATACCCAAGCAGGTGGGAACTGTAGGGAGCTGATAATTAAGGAAGGTCAGGGTAGCTGGTGAGGAGGCTGGGTTTCTAGGGTCATTGAAGTTGTTGGTTTGAGGTCAATTACTCCTGAGATACTGCAGTGAAACTGAATACTTACAAGAATCACTGAAGAATATCCATTTGGAATCTAAGGAACACAAGTGAACACAGAATGAAAATTTAGGAAGAAAAAGTTTAAACTAAATAGCCACAGAAAGAGGGGTGTGTATATCAAGATAAATAGATAAATCAAATATAATGAAATACTAAACAACAGTTCAATCAAATAAGCTAAATCTTAACATAATATTGCATGAAAAATAAAATGCCAGTTGCAGGAAGAATACAAACTACTTGATAAAATGCATATGTGCTTTTAAAGGACGTAAATTAATACGATATATTATGTACTGATTGATTCCCATGTAGTTTAAAAAATAATGGAAGAATATACAAAATGGAAGAATATACAGAGAAATTTATTGTTGTATTTGCCTGGAGAATTTATGGTGATTTTTTTTCTCTTTATAGAGACTGAAGTTTTAAACAAAGAAGGAAATGGTAATTTTGCCCCCTGATTGTCAGATTTACATATGTTTGTTTCACTAGCACATTTTATTTCTGCATATAGCAAAAATAGCTTTACTTTCTTAAGAGCTTGTAACCAGGGAAAGAAACCTTTTTACTTTTTCAATAAATAAGATATTCAGTCATATTCTTCAGAGTTATCAGAGGATGCAGATGGGTGGTGTCCAGTATACTTGGTACTATTGGGGCCCAGAGTAGACCACCCCAGAATGGGCCTCAATGACATATTGTTTATTTTAAATTAAAGTTACCATAGGAGCAGCTAAGCACAAGGGACACTCTGACCTTCCTTTCTGTCTCCCTGAAAGCAAGAAATAAATGTCATGTAAAAGACACCCTCCCTGCATCTAGAGTTAGAAGGACACTCTTATGACAAAGACAAGGAGTTCGGGCTAAGAAGCCTATGTTTAAAAACCTTATTACTTTTTTAATTTACTACCCCAAACCCAAACTCTGTTTAGGTTCTTCACTAAGTGGGTATCCCAAATCTAAGTTTCTTTATTCTGTCAATTCCTCCAAATTTATTTTTTCTTTATCTAAAAGTATAAAGCCTGCCTGCTTTGTCCACTTCTTAGGTTCCATTTCTATGGGACCCCCATGCACATGAAATAAAAGTTGTTTCTTTTTCTCCTGTTAATCTGTCTTGTGTCAATTTTATTATTAGTCCAGGTACAAGGACTCTAAAGGGGTAGAAGGGAAAATGTCCCCCTCCCAGACACTTGTTGAGCCAGGCAGAAGGCTGGCTGGACCCTGCTTCCCACCCTAAGTCTGCTGAAACTGACAGATCCTGGGAAATCTGACAAAGGCCTGTAGAAGGTAAGATTTCTTACCACGGCAGCCTCTCAAATCTCTGCCTATAGGGTCTGATGGAAAGGAAAGTGATGTGAGTCCCTTTTCTCTCTCTCTGAATTTAGATAGGAGAAAATTTTAGTGTTGCTAGATCCTTGGATGAGCAACTCCTGGGAATCTTTTACCTCCCAGAGTTGGTCACTGTTTTTCTTTGTCTCTGTCTCTTGTGATGTTTTTCATAAGGAGCAAGAACCATAGGGCAGAACACAGGCATAGGCCCTCTAAGTCTGCCCTCAGAGCCTAAGATCTCAGACTGGTGAGTTAATAGTTCTTACCAAACTGGTGTCAATTAGGCAAGCTTTACTGTGGGTTCCTTATGAAAAAACAGATGAAGTTTTTTTCCTTCAGTCTTATTATGTGTTCTGAGAGCTTGGCTTATGTCCAGTGAAAATATTCTCTCTGGTCTCTGCCTTCAGGAAGGTGCATTTACTGGGGTGCATGTGTTGGCCAATGGAACTGACTGGGTTCCAACACATGAAGTCACAAGCAGCACTCTCTCTTTGTCTGGCTGAGCAAGCTCTCAGGGGAGTTTGTCATAAGGAGCCCCAATCCTTAAGGGGCCTTTCTCGTCTCAACATTCATTGCTTGTTAGTGTTGGAATAGTCCCACTCCTGTTGCACCTGCATGGTGCCATTAACTAGTAGCACATTTATTTCTGGAGGTACCTCGTGTTTTTGTTTGACACCAGAGACACCGTTTTCTCTACACTATTCTTTCCGCCTATAGCAACAAAGGGATTTTACTTTCTTAGACTAACAAACACTGGAAGTGAACTTTCTAAATCTTGTTAGAGCCACATACTAGCTCGTGACACTTGTCTTGTTTCTTTCGTTAAGCCATAATAAAATGTTTATTGGTTTGAATCCCTAGTTGAAATCAATATATGAGCCTACTCATCAATGGCCTGATGACGGATCCTTTCAATTGGCTATAATTAAAAGGAAATAAATGTTTGAAAGCTGTCATCATAAACAGCTGCCAGATTGGTACTTATGAGAGAATCAAATTATAAGGGACAAAAAAGAGTTCTAAAGAATCTTTTATTAAAAGAACAGAAATCCAACTTAAACAAAAATCTAGTATAAATTCCCTTTCTTAAAAATCACCCCATTACTTCAGCAATTCCCCAGACCTTCCTACAAATAGTGAGGAAATAAATCAGCTGGAGGCCAATATTCAAGGGCCAACAGAATCTGTCTTTTTCTTGCAAATCTCTATAAAACCAGAAGTACACCTCTAGAAACATGTCAAGGCCCACCAAATCTTTACTAGTCCCAAGGCCTCACCTATTCCTCTCAAAGTGCTTTTAGATATTATAAAAGATCAAGATATTGGATGAAAATTGTCCTGCACTTAAGAAAATATGTTTTAACAATAATTACCCTAAAACTTATAATAATAGAGCAATATATTCTAAAACTCTTAGGAGAAAACTTACATTTTCTTTCTCTGTCCCTTAAAGTTATAAACCTTACCATGTCTTTGAAATGTAAAGGTACCTCACGTAGCTTGAGACTGAGCCCTTATTAACTAACTCAATGGGTAGAACATGATACTACAATTAAAAAAAAAAAAGAAAGAAAAACAGAAGGGGGCCTTTTTCAGCACAAAATGCTAAAAGGACTCTCATTCCTAAACTCTTATAAATAACAACTTATTTAACATTGTATGTCCAGGGCAAATACAGATATTAAACATCTTCTCTAAAATAAGTAAGGACTTTAGCCATCTCAGTGAATAATGATTTTTATAAACTAGTGAGTTTTCTATTGCATCTGCTTCATGACTAAATTTTTAACATGAAAATATGAGATCTCTTGTTGTGACTGTCTGTATGTGTATGTTACCTCTGGGTAGGATTGCCAAGAGCTCTACTTAGTTGGCTTTAACAAACAAGTGCCTATATAAAAATTGTCAAAAAGATATTAAAAGCTAACTCAAATGTGCTTCAAGTTCACATGATCTAAGATAATCTTTAGTAAATAAAAGCTAATTTGAAGCTTGTTGGTTCAATAAATACAGGTATGTCTTCAGAGTTAACATTAAATATAATGCAGATAAACAACTTTTATTCCACCTGGGTTCATTTGTCAAATGGGCTAATGTTGCTTCTGATGCAAACTTTGTTAGAAAAGCAAATATAAAAATGACATAATATCTAACTGCTTTAATGTCTCAGGAAATTTTCATGAGTAATCTAAGTATGATTATTAAGAACAAATAGATTAAATAGATGTAAATGGGTAAAGAGTTGTTAGGTGAACTTCTTACCAATATTTTTTTTAAAAATGTCTACTGGGGCTTCCCTGGTGGCGCAGTGGTTGAGAATCCGCCTGCTGATGCAGGGGACACAGGTTAATGCCCCGGTCTGGGAGGATCCCACATGCCGCTGAGCGGCTGGGCCCGTAAGCCATGGCCTCTTAGCCTGCGCGTCTGGAGACTGTCCTCTGCAACAGGAGAGGCCACAACAGTGAGAGGCCCGCTACCGCAAAAAAAAAAAAAAAAAATGTCTACTGAAAATAGTTTCTTAGTCTCTTTGGTAATTACATCCTTAGATTTTTTGCTAAGTTAAATTAAATGATGGGAATTCTCTGAATATCTACATCATTTCCATGTAAGATAAAATATTGAAACATTAATTGTTAAACAATATGTTTATACTTACTTTTTATCTCTTAGCACAGAGAAACTAAGTATGTTTGTATTTGTTAGTAATTTTATCTTGTGCTCTACTGAAAGACTGTACTATGAAATAACATATGCTTCTAAAATTATAAAATGTATTTGTGCTTCCTAAGCCACAAAATGCTAATGCAATTCACAATTGCTTATTTTCACTAAAGAAATTAAGATTTCAAAGGTTTAAGAACTTTAATTAGTATATGTGGTTAAAACTACCAGATATAATAATAGAAAAAGGTTGTGTTTGGGGGTAAGAAAAGATATAAAGTATGGAGATGTTTTTTGTTTAGGAAAAAGAAAATGATTTTGTCCCAAAGTTGGTGATTTCTAAATGGGAAAGAAAACCAGGGACAAATTAAAATGGACATAGAAATCTGTAAAATATTTGTAAATAAAGGAATCTTTGGAAAGGAACTGTATGTGTGGTCAGGACTGAGTAAGACTGGAATGAATTTAATTTAATAGGTGAGTTTTAATATCAAAATTAAGCTGGTAGAAAATTAGAACGGGTTTTCTCACTTTGTTAAAAGGTTTTGTTTTTTTTTTGTTTTTTTTTCTATTGGTCTACTCCTGATAATAAGAGATTATGAAAGGTTTTTCTTTATATTTAAGTAATCTGCTAGAAGAAACAACCTGTGTCTTGTCAAAATAATCAATACATTATATGTTATCTTTATCAGGTCTTTGCTTACTTAAGGAAGCCTAGTTCTCTCAATAATAAAGAGCAAAGTTTAATATAACCTTCTACATTTGCCTATGAAGTCTTTAATTGTTGTTTTAGTTAAATGGATGACCATGATTTGTTCTACTGTCACCTATATGACCGTGTTTTTAAGCTTTTTTGATAATTTTGGCAAACTTCCCCAAAAGCAAATTCTAAATAAAGTCTTTTTGAGTTAGAACTAACTTTGAGATATGAATTATGTTAGAGGGTTCTTGAAGTATCTCAAAAATTTGTTTTCTCTCCTTTATGAAAAGAGCAATGTTAAACTAAATATATTTGATATGTTAAATTACATGGGACACATTGTCAAATAAGAAGTAACATTAACTCTTCTTTATGTTGTGTCTGTATGGATTTGTACTATAAGTGTTCCCAGAAACTACATAAAAGTCATGGAAGTCATATATGTTCTGACATAAGATGTTATCTGTCATTAAAATTGAGGCTTATGCTAAAGGGACTGAACTCAAGTATCAGGGAAATGCCCTGACTTTCGCGAAAAAGCAGCACCAACAGAATCTGTAAGGTTGTGGCACATGTGGTTGAAGTTCATTCTGCTTCTGCAAAAACAAAAACAAAACAAAAACAAAACAAAACAAAACAGAACAAAAAAATGCTTATTGGCAGATTTATGCGATCTCAAGGTGCTTGTGACAAAGCAACAGTCTGCACCTAAATGAGAGAAATTAAGATGGAGAAGCAATAGCTCTAAATTAACAAACAGGGCAATGGGAAACCAAAATGGCCATTTGGTTCTTCATGGCTTTCTGGAAAACCTCAGTTTTCTGTTTTTCTCCTTGCATTTCTTCACCCATCATAGTGAAGCTAAAATAATTCAAATTGTAAATAAACATTGGCAGGAAGATTTCTATAAAATTAAGAAAACAGTCTACCTGCAGTGTCTGAGCTGCTGGGCTCATAACCGTGGGGAAAAAATAATTTTGTCCTCAGTGGCTTCAGACTTCCTTTCTCTGGACCTTTTGGACATCCGCAGCTGGACTTCATTCAACTACCACTTAATACTGGGTTATCAAAATGTTATTGTTACTGTATGTATGTTTTTCAAATGGGTTGAATCCTTCCCCTGCTGCAAAGCTGATGCCCTCACAATGGTAAAGAAACTTTTAAAAATGTGTTTTCTGCTTGGGGTCTACCTTCCACAATCTCCAGTGATCAGGAACTCACTTCACTGGGCAAATACTATAAGCCTTAACAACAAACTTGCAAACTTCTTGGATTCGCACTGTCCCTGTCACCTCAATTATCAGGCAAGGTCAACAGAACTAATGGAAAACTGGACTAAAAAACCAAGAGTGAATTACATGGGAATAAATGAACTGATGAATTATTATAATTTTTATAACTTTTTGTCTAAAATACTACTGATTTTTTATCCTTTTTTTTTCAGTATAGGAAATTTGAAAAAAATTTACAACGATTTGGTAAGACATACTGTTATAAGCAGAGTTGAGACATTGATCTTTTTCTCCCTAACTGATCCTTCCAGAATTCAGAAACTCTCAGTGAGCATTCTTATTTCCTTGGCAGTATAGTTATTTGCATAAGTTCAATAAGAATCTGTTCTCTTTATAATACAACACAATTAGAAACACTGATTATATTACCAAGGCTTTGACTGGAATGTCATATTGGAAAGAGACATGCATAGACAAATATGACCAGAGAGCTTGGAGGAACTAAGGCTGACTTCTTGGAGTCAATAAGGCCCCTTGGAAAAAAATCCCTGTACCTTGTTAACAGGGTTTCCAGCAGCCTTACCTGGTAAATAAGGAAGGATCCTTCCTGGAAGGCCCAGGGAACTTAGGATACTTTGGGGACTTCAAGAGGAGTGGAATTCACAAAATCTATAGTTATTATAGGCAAACCTGATGGTGAGTATCTGGTGTGACTTACTGTTCCTGAGAGGTTATTAAAAGTTTAATATGGAGATTTCTTATAACAAGTTCCAGCAAAACATAATTAAAAGAGCCTACATGGTCAATCACTATTCTTGCTGGACTTATGAAAATAATCAGGTCAGGTTTATTAAATTAAAACATTTTGCAAACAACTTAGTCTTTATTTGTCTTTGTAAAATTAAGGAGATTTTAGAGAGAAAAAATATGTTTCAATTAAACTATAATACCCACTTGTAGATATTAAATTCTAGTGCTATTACTTTCTTTTGAGGTTGTGTTACTTACCTGAAAATTGGACTGGATACTGAATTTTTCTAGTTTTCTCCAATATCTAACTGCAGTTCTCTAAAGTTTCCAATTTTTCCCTATTCTTTTGTTTTGGGATTATTGAGAACTAAAACTGCCCTTTTCCTGAAGCCCTGCAAATTGAAGCTACATGATGTGATATAAATTTCAAAGAAATCACTACAACAGCTCATATTTAAACAATCCTTGTGCCTGTTTCCGTATAAGCCACTCAGAAAGTTTACCCACATATCCTATTACTTCCTCAGAGATAATTCAAACTGCAAAAGATGCTTTGTCCCTGACATCTAGCAATCTGCTTGACTGACTGCAACCTGGGCTCAGAAACTGGTTTATAATCTGCTCTCTCACTAACCTTTGTTTTCCTTTTGTTCCCACAGAAGTGTCTCTTATTAAATACCTGATTCCTTGCACATATGTCTGCCTTGGGGAGCCCATTTGCATCATCACCTCATAAATGAGATACAACTGTTTAACTGATCTGTTCTCAGAACTAAAATGTTGGTTCAATGAAATGGAGGATCCTACTAACCTGTTCTCTTTCTATATAGTCAACAGCTCAGCTTTAAATATGAGAAATTCCAAGTTTCAGAGGAAGTAGCTATTGGGGCCCAGGTTAGGCTGTCCTTAAATGTACTTCAGTGGTTCATTGATCCTATTGAATTAAAGTTACTTAAGAAGTAGCTAAGGAAGAGGGACACTCTGACCCTCCTTTCTGTCTCCCTGAAAGCAAGAAGTAAATCTCTCATGTGAAATGTACACTCCCTGCATCTGGAGTTAGCAGGACACCCTTACCACCAAAGGTAGGGAATTTCAGCTGAAGGCCCATGTAAACAAACTTTGTTATTTCTTTAATATACTGCCCCAAGCCCAAGCTCTGTTTAGGTTCTTCACTAATTAGGTACCCAAAGCCTAAGTTTCTTTATTCTGTCAATTCCTCACAAATTTATTATTTCTTTGTCTAAAAGCATAAAAGCTTCCTACTTTGTCCACTTCTCAGGTTCCATTTCTATGGGGCCTCCATGTACATAAATTAAAATTTGCTTATTTTTCGCCAGTTAATGTCTTGTTTCAATTTTATTTCAGCCACAAGAACTAAAGAATGGTAGAGGGGGAAACTTCCCCATCCCCAACAATACCATGATATATTTCTCTTGATAAAAGTAAGCAAGCAATTAATTTTTGAACATTAATACATGCTGGATTGTTGCTTTTTTAAATTTGAGATATTTCATTTTTCAAGAAGACTTTAAACACACAATGAGTTTCCAGGAATAAAAGATCTAATACTTTAAAATGCATATAGATATATTGTGGCTAGTGTGATATAGAGAGGGAGCTGCTGCAAGATAAAAGAGGAAGAGTTAAAACAACAACTGACACAGTTGTTGTCTCATCAAAATCTTTATTGGCCCCAATAGCTGCATACTTATTGAGGTAATTATCCTTTTTGCTTACAAATAAAACTGGCCAAATTTCACATGGAAGGTAATAAAATTGAGGACTTTTGCTCTGTCCATAGCGATGCCTTTTTCAGGGAAGCTTTACTTCCATCCCTTCAATATGTACCTCCTTGGTCTCAGGGACCTCAACATACTATCTTCTGATTTCGTTTCACCATGTACAGAGGAGCTCATTTCAGGTCTTTCCCATCACAAGTCCTCTGAAACTCTTCTGATAGATGGAAAGCAGAATGCTGGATTTCTAGAGTTCATGTGTCCCAAGTGGAGTAATTCCTTAATAAGTCCCCAGTAAGGCTTAGGACAGTTCAAGGCTGTGACTGATAAGTGGTTCTGTTGGCTGTCTTCTGGTACTTGTTCACTACGTTCCACCCTCATACTAGGTATTGAAAACTTTCTATAGAGAGATTATCTCCAAATTGTTTTAATTCTTGGCAGTCCTGTGGGTAAGAACCTGTCTAGAAAAAATTGACCTGGGAGAATAGGGGCTAAAAGAGCACATGAAGGAATGAGGCCATTTCTGGTCTACTTACAACACAACCGTTTTTACTTCAAAGGAAAAGTCTAGAACATTTAACACACACTTTTATTGCATGTTCTATTGGCAGCTACTATCTTAAATGCTTTACAAATAGTAGACTAGTTCATCTCCATCACATAACAATCTGAAAATACAGGTGCTGTTATTGAGCATATTTAACAGAGGAAGGACCTGAGGATCCCAGAAGCTAAGAAACTTAAGATCAAATAGCTACAAAGTGTTGGAGTTGGATTGATTTGAAACCAGTAAGTTTTCTTTCAGGGTAATTTTTATATTACTAAAACTTTCTGTGTTCCTTTTCTTTAGTATCTTTATATTCAACCTATCCAGCTCTCTGAGGCCTGCCTGATCTTAATAAATAACCACCTATCGATCATGGCTATAACTACAGACCTCACGGGAAGAGCTTAAACAGTGAATAAAGGTGAGACATCAAGAACCGAGTCCTTTGACCCACAACTTAATTTGTCCTTTACGTATTTACATACACCAGATTCACTAACATGGGGGGAGAGGATGTTGTACTTTCTCATCTCAACACAGTTGTAAGCAAGCCCCACCCATGGTCACAAACACATGGGGTCAGATAAATTAAAATCAGGATGGAGCCTGGAAGGATAGAGCCTCCACCTCTCACTCATGACTCAGTGTGTGTCCATGGAAATAAAAACCATAAAAGCATTAGGAAAAGAACCAGATATTATAGAAAAGCATCCATGGTCTCTCCCTCCTCTAAATCGCATTATCTTTGAGTGGTCAGAAACACATTCTCCATCAAGCCACCAGTTATTTAATTTACTTAATTTGAGCAAGAAGTCTCTAGAAACATTGTAAATTTCTCACATTCAGAAATAGATTTTTTTCCTCTAGATTCCTCCTCTATAAAGCCTTGAATTTGAATTATAAGGGGAGGGCACAGGTGAAAGCTCAGAGGCCCTACAGAGGGTCCTGACATAAGGAAATTCCAGCATCAGGAGTAGCCGCTTCTTGGAACACCCTGGGAATTGTCACAGATGTGGTCCCATGCCCCAGGCAGGTTGGCAAACTGTCCAAGTCAAAGGCAGGGTTTGCCCTTCCCCAGTAGCAACCAGATGCTCTGTTCCCATGATCCCGAGCACAAGGGGAAGGAACTGAGTCCTTCCAGGAAGAGTGATGGTTGGTGTGAGAGGGAGGGCAGCAGGGGGCATGCAAAGAGAGTGTGAATCTGTAATGAAACAATCTGTGGGACACAGGGACAAGGCAGGCAGTGGGGCCAAATGTGGAGCACCTCTGCTTGGGGCAAGTGGGAAAACAGCTTGAAATCACAGAACTTAACTGACTTGTCCAATATCTTACTGTCAAAGAAAGAGGGGTTAAAATTCAACACTTCTGACTTCCAGTATATTTTTTCCTTCTTTTGCTTTCTTTCAAAATTCATGCTGTCCTTATCTCTGAACACCTCCACTTGCAGATTTCCTACTGAGTCCTTGTTTTGTTGGCCCTCCCCTGCCGTCATTTTCCTGACCTGTCCTCTGCCTGCATTGCTCTGATATGATTTCAATAGATTGACCAAACCACTCCTTCATTTGAACTGTGCCCATCTTCCAAGTAGCCTGTAAGCCCATGCTGCTTTTCTTCCATTGAGCACACTTTAAGGTCAGTCAGGATCACACACCATCCCTTGCAAATGGACCTCCTGGAATCTTTAAACATCTCTCTGATGGGACCATGCTGCTCTGTCCTCAGACCCTGCCATCTGGTGGATGTTTTCAACACTGGTGTTTTTCTTATTTTTCTAACTTCAGGGTACAATAGGGTCAGACAGAGAATTCTCTTTCACAATATTTTCCTTAAGCATGGCCTGATACAGGCTTAGGATTCACTAGAAGATAGGCTAAATCTGTTCATTAAGCTCTGACAGGCATAGGGCCTTTGATACTCAGAGAAGTTAATTTTCACTCAACAAAAGTGATTCCAACCTAAGCCCCACATATTTTATCCCATGGAAACCCCACTGTATTAGTTTAATTTTGCTGTGTAACAAACTCCCACTTGCTTTCAGGTTATTGGCAGAATTCAGTTCCTGGTAGTTGTAGGACTGAGGTCCCATTTCCTGCTGGCTGTCCACTGAGGTGCCACTCTCAACTGCACACCTTGGTACATGGTCACCTCCATCTACTAAACCAGCAAAGACACAATATACCTTTTTGGTGCTTTGAATCTTTTGACTTCCCCTTACACTCAATCAGAGAAACTGCATCTAAATGGCTCATGTAATTAGATTGGGCCACTTCAATAATCTCCCAGAAAGTTCTCATTTTATTGACTCAGTTAACTGATTAGTGACCTGAATTGCTTCTTCAAGAATCCATTTTGCCATATAATATCACATAATGAGGGGTTAGTATCTCATCATGCTAAAGGCTCTTTTCACAATCAAGGGGAGAAAACATATAAGATCAAGGTTCATTGGGGGTCTTTGGCATTCTGTACAACCCAGGTTTGTCACCATTCATGCTTCCCTGAGATGAACCGCACTCAAACCTGTAGAATGATAATAATCTCCCTATCTCTTATATGAAAGCACCTGAAAGATTGGAGATGGAAACATTTCCTCTGGGATTTGCTTGTATTTGCCCCTGTGGCCATTTTCCACCTCTCTCCCAACCACCCCCACCTTGTACAGAAAATCAGCCCCTGTATATTTTCCCTCACTTAGAGAAAATCTAGATGGCCCAAGTTATGTTTGCTAATTTTCAAGAAGATTTCCTTTAATCTTGACAGTAGCTGAAACAACCCACCTTCCCATGCTACAGCTCCATAAAACAATACATATTTCTGACTCAAATCAGAATGTTCATTGGGAGGCTTCTCAGGCCAGATATTTTGAATAAAGGCTAACAGTGCTCTGCTTGATTTCCTTCCAGTTTTTGGTACACTGACTTGAACAGGGCTGGACCTCCTACCACTCAGTTCAGCCACTTCCAGAAACCCCTTGACATCTCTCCACCTGAGAGTCCCAGCAAATATGTGACTGAGGAAGGCCCCTCCTAAGCACTGCTCCACTCTCTTTGCTTTATAGAGTGGTTTAAACCCTTATTCTCTCTCTTCTTTGTCCTTGGTCTAAGCTTCTTGACCTAATCTGTTTCACCATGGTACTCATGGTTATCTAGAAAACCTGGGAAAGCAGTGCTGAGGAGATGCTGAATTTTTTTCTTCTATCTTCTTATCACTTGACTATGAGAAAGTGACAGTCATTCAAAAAATTTCAGGGTCATTTTCTGCCTTTTAACATGACAAAGATTATGGTACCAATAGTGCTAAACACTTGACTCTCAGCTAGGATTTTATGAAAGAAAATTTAGAATGTCACAGTGTCATTAGGGGAATTTGAGATATAAATAAGACCCTCTCATTGTATAGTACCTTAAAATCAAAAGGTTTAAAGATTCTAAATATTTAATCATCTACATTTTTTAAAATCTTGTGAAGATGAATTTATAAATATATAAAAACTCTAAAAATGTAAGAAAAGTTGAAAATTCCTTTCTTTAACCATTCCTGAGGATAGACAAATAAAACAGACAATCTAACCCCCAAATTTAATGGTATTTTGGTTGATTCTTTTCCAAACTTATTTTCTTACCTGATTTCCTGATCCATGACCTCGTGAAGTCCACAGTATTTGATATTAGCAGATATTTCAGGAAGGTATTGGTATAAGAGTCAGTTTTCCTTCAGAGAGAGGCTCTTGGAAAGTTCAGGAAAGAAGATGGAACTCCTAGTATCATGCAGGACTAGACACCATGTCAGGACTGGGTCTGTAACAACTGTAGATTTATAAGAGGGAGGGAAAGAGAGACACTGTAGGACCTTGGGGGAAAGGGAGGGAGGGGAGGACTGCCAGAGGAAAAGGCCAGGATAGCAGGTCTGACAGGTATAATTTTAAAAAGAGCAAGAAACCTGTTTTTATATTGAAAGGAAAATGCAATGGAAACAGCAATAGAAATTAGGAAGTGAGACATAAGACATCTCAGTTAAAGTCCTTTTCTTCCAAGGTGCTGCAAACGTTACTTCATTTCATGTCAAGGACCATGAGCTCTCTGAAATTTTGCTCTAATAGCAAGGCTAGTTGTCTCCCCATGGTTACACAGATATTTGCAGGAGGCAAAGGACATTAGTACTTGTAGCATCATGAGTTTCACAATATTCATCTCAGTCCCCCTTACTCGCTAGTCCCATGGTGGGGACATAAATGGGCCCATACAGGTGCCTTCACATGTAGTGGGTTATGTTATAGGAGAGGAATATCCCCTACAATTACACTAAAGGAGCTTGGGTAACATGAATCTTTATGATGGGCAGTAAGCTAGCCTACTCCTTACTTCAGATGGAGACATCTTTCTTGTATTGGAGAGTAACCAGGTCTGACTTACTTCACTCTGGATGGAAACACTATGTCAATTTTCTAAAACTATAAGCAAGCCTGCCTTTTGTTTGGAGAGAGATGCCATCTCTACTTTGTTTTTTTTTTTTTAACATCTTTATTGGAGTATATTTGCTTTACAATGGTGTCTTACTTTCTGCTTTATAACAAAGTGAATCAGTTATACATATATCCCCATATCTCTTCCCTCTTGCATTTCCCTTCCTCCCACCCTCCCTATCCCACCCCTCTACGTGGTCACAAAGCATCAAGCTATCTCCCTGTGCTATACGGCTTCTCTTGGTTAGTTATCTATTTTACATTTTGTAGTGTATGCCCATGCCACTCTCTCACTTTATCTCAGCTTACCCTTCCCCCTCCCCGTATCCTCAAGTCCATTCTCTAGTAGGTCTGTGTCTTTATTCCCATCTTGACCTTAGGTTCATGACCTTTTTTTTTTTTTTAGATTCCATATATAAGTGGTAGCATACGGTATTTGTTTTTCTCTTTCTGACTTAATTCACTCTGTATGACAGACTCTAGGTCCATCCACCTCACTACAAATAACTCAATTTTGTTTCTTTTTATGGCTGAGTAATATTCCATTGTAAATATGTGCCACATCTTCTTTATCCATTCACCTGTTGGTGAACACTTAGGTTGCTTCCATGTCCTGGCTATTGTAAATAGAGCTGCAATGAACATTGTGGTACATGACTCTTTTTGAATTATGGTTTTCTCTGGGTATATGCCCAGTAGTGGGATTGCTGGGTTGTATGGTAGTTCTATTTTTAGTATTTTAAGGAAACTCCATACTGTTCTCCATAGTGGCTGTATCAATTTACATTCCCACCAACAGTGCAAGAGGGTTCCCTTTTCTCCACACCCTCTCCAGCATTTATTGTTTGTAGATTTTTTGATGATGACCATTCTGACTGGTGTGAGATGATATCTCATTGTTGTTTTGAGTTGCATTTCTCTAACGATTAATGATCTTGAGTGTTTGTTGGCAATCTGTGAGAAATGTCTACTTAGGTCTTTTGCCCATTTTTGGATTAGATTGTTTGTTTTTTTGCTATTGAGCTACATGCGTTGCTTGTATATTTTGGAGATTAATCCTTTGTCAGTTGCTTCATTTGCAAATATTTTCTCCCATTCTGAGGGTTGCCTTTTGGTCTTGTTTATGGTTTCCTTTGCTGTGCAAAAGCTTTTAAGTTTCATTAGGTCCCATTTGTTAATTTTTGTTTTTATTTCCATTTCTCTAGGAGTTGGGTCAAAAAGTATCTTGCTGTGATTTATGTCAAAGAGTGTTCTGCCTATGTTTTCCTCTAAGTGTTTGATACTGTCTAGCCTTACATTTACGTCTTTAATCCATTTTGACTTTATTTTTGTGTATGGTGTTAGGGAGTGTTCTAATTTCATTCTTTTATATGTAGTTGTCCAGTTTTCCCAGCATCACTTACTGAAGAGGGTGTCTTTTCTCCACTGTATATACTTGCCTCCTTTATCAAAGATAAGGTGACCATATGTGCATGGGTTTATCTCTGGGCTTTATTTCCTGTTCCATTGATCTATATTTATGTTTTTGTGCCAGTACCATACTTTCTTGATTACTGTAGCTTTGTCGTATAGTCTGAAGTCAGGGAGCCTGATTCCTCCAACTCTGTTTTTCTTTCTTAAGATTGCTTTGGCTATTCGGGGTCTTTTGCATTTCTATACAAATTGTGAAATTTTTTGTTCTAGTTCTGTGAAAAATGTCAGTGGTAGTTTGATAGGGATTGCATTGAATCTGTAGATTACTTTGGGTATTAGAGTCATTTTCACAATGTTGATTCTTCCAATCCAAGAACATGGTATATCTCTCCATCTGTTTGTATCATTTTTAATTTCTTTCATCAGTGTCTTATAATTTTTTGCATACAGGTCTTTTGTCTCCTTTATTCCTATATATTTTAGTCTTTTTGTTGCAATGGTAAAGGGGAGTGTTTCCTTAATTTCACTTTCAGATTTTTCACCATTAAGGTATAGGAAGGCAAGAGATTTCTGTGCATTAGTTTTGTATCCTGCTACTTTACCAAATTCATTGATTAACTGGTAGTTTTCTGGTGACATCTTTAGGATTCTTTATTTATAGTATCATGTCATCTTCAAACCCATCTCTATTTTTAAAGGCTCTTCACTACACAGACAACCTTGCAAATATAGTCCAGAACAAAGGGCAGTCAGTGTCTCTGCTTGCATGAAGTGCAGAAACATCAGAGCCCTGCACAGAATTATTTTCCAAGGCATCTCTGAACATTTTTTTTACTTCCTCAATGAAACAACAGGGTTCTTTCCACTTGTGATAGTCAATGACTTTTAGAAAAAAAAATGATTTGCAAGGGTTTAAGTGTCTGGGGAAGGGTCCTTGTGTAACTGGCAACAGAGAGGTGCTCAGAGCATTTGGCAATCTTGAAATGTATGGAGTTGAAGAATGATTGTGCATAAAGCATTATACAACTAGAAACCTTTTATCATCCTTATGATACATTCTGAATAGCTCCTAAGGTATTGCAGGCATAACCTGCAGACAGCATCTCTGATTAACATTTTCTTGAGAAGTGTTACAATCAGGATATGAACTCAGTTTGGGCTCTTACATGCTGGAACACTGCCTCCACCCTAGAGAATGAGACGGCCTGAACTAGTTAGTGGCAGCTGTAAAGCAGAGAAGGTCACACACTGGAGAGCTATTAAGACATTAGAAAGGGCAAGTCTTGGTGACTGCTTAAAGTTATATCACCTTCTTTTCATAATAACTGGGAATGATGAGTGGAAGTTTGAGTACAAGAATTTGCTCTTAAATTTTAATTAATTGAATATTGGTTCAAGATGGTGGAGTAGAAGAGTGTGCTCTCACTCCCTCTTGCAAGAACACCAGAATCACAGCTAACTGATGAACAATCATCAACCGGAAAACACTGGGACTCACCGAAAAAGATATCCCCACATCAAAATACAAAGGGGAAGCCACAGTGAGACATTATGAGGGGTGCAATCACAATAAAATCAAATCCCATAACTGCTGGGTGGGTGACTCCAAACTGGAGAACACTTATACCACAGAAATCCAACAACTGGAGTGAAAGTTCTGAGCCCCACGTCAGACTTCCCAATCTGGGGGTCCGGCAACAGGAGGAGGAATTCCTAGAGAATCAGACTTTGAAGGCTAGAGGGATTTGATTGCAGGACTTCGACAGGACAGGGGGAAAGAGAGATACCACTCTTGAAGGGCACACACAAAGTAGTGTGCTCATCGGGACCCAGGGGAAAGAGCAGTGACCCCATAGGAGACTGAACCAGACCTATCTGTTAGTGTTGGAGGGTCTCCTGCAGAGGCGGGAGGTGGTTGTGTGTCACCATGAGGACAAGGACACTGGCAGCAGAAGTTCTGGGAAGTGCTCCTTGGTGTGAGCCTTCCCAGAGTCTGCCATTAGCCCCAACAAAGAGTCGGGGGAGGCTCCAGTCTGAGGTCACCTCAGGCCAAACAACCAACATGGAGGGAACCAAGCACCACCCATCAGCAGACAAGAGGATTAAAGTTTTACTGAGCTCTGCCCATCAAAGCAAAAGCCAGTTCTACCCACCACCAGTCCCTCCCATCAGGAAACTTGCACAAGCCTCTTAGATAACCTCATTCACCAGACGGCAGACAGTAGAAGCAGGAAAAACTACAATCCTGCAGCCTGCAGAACAAGAACCACATTCACAGAAATATAGACAAGATGAAAAGGCAGAGGGTTATATACCAGATGAAGGAACAAGATGAAAGCCCAGAAAAACAACTAAATGAAGTGGAGATAGGCAACCTTCCAGAAAAAGAATTCAGAAAAATGATAGTGAAAAAGATCCAGGACCTCGGAAAAAGAAGGGAGGCAAAGATCAAGAAGATGCAAGAAATGTTTAACAAAGATCTAAAAGAATTAAAGAAAGAACAGAGATGAACAACACAATAACTGAAATGAAAACTGCACTAGAAGGAATCAATAGCAGAGTAACTGAGGCAGAAGAATGGATAGGTGACCTGGAAGACGGAATGGTGGAATTCACTGTTGTGGAACAGAATAAAGAAAAAAGAATGAAAAGAAATGAAGACAGCCTAAGAGACCTCTGGGACAACATTAAATGTAACAACATTCACATTATAGGGGTCCCAGAAAGAGAAGAGAGAGAGAAAGGACCAGAGAAAATATTTGAAGAGATAATAGTCGAAAACTTCCCTAACACAGGAAAGGAAATAGGCAACCAACTCCAGGAAGTGCAGAGTCCCATACAGGATAAAGCCACAGAGAAACACACCGAGACACATAGTAATCAAATTGGCAAAAAATTAAAGACAAAGAAAAATTATTGAAAGCAACAAGGGAAAAATGGCAAATAACATGCAAGGGAACTCCCATAAGGTTAACAGCTGATTTCTCAGCATAAACTCTACAAGCCAGAAGGGAGTGGCATGATATACTTAAAGTGATGAAAGGGAAGAAACTACAACTAAGATTACTCTACCTGGCAGGGATCTCATTCAGATTTGATGGAGAAATCAAAAGCTTTACAGATAAGCAAAAGCTAAGAGAATTCAGCACCACCAAACCAGCTCTACAACAAATGCTAAAGGATCTTCTCTAAGTGGGGAACACAAGAGAAGAAAAGGACCTACAAAAACAAAGCCAAAACAATTAAGAAAATGGTAATAGGAACATACATATCAATAATTACCTTAAACGTGAATGGATTAAATGCTCCAACAAAAAGACACAGGCTTGCTGAATGGATACAGAAACAAGACCCATATATATGCTGCATACAAGAGAACCACTTCAGACCTAGGGACACATACAGACTGAAAATGGTGGGGGAGGAAGATATTCCATGCAAATGGAAATCAAAAGAAAGCTGGAGTAGCAATACTCATATCAGATAAAATAGATTTTAAAATAAAGAATGTTACATGAGTCAAGGAAGGACACTACCTAATGATCAAGTGATCAATACAAGAAGAAGATATAACAATTATAAATATATATGCACCCAACATAGGGACACCTCAATAAATAAGGGAACTTCTAACAGCTATAAAAGGATATCGACAGTAACACAATAATACGGGGGGGACTTTAAGACTTAACTTACACCAATGGACAGACCATCCAAACAGAAAATTAATAAGGAAACACAAGCTTTAAATGACACAATAAACCAGAAAGATTTAATTGATATTTATAGGACATTCCATTCAAAAACAGCAGATTACACTTTCTTCTCAGGAGCACATGGAACATTCTCCAGGATAGATCACATCTTGGGTCACAAATCAAGCCTCAGTAAATTTAAGAAAATTAAAATCATATCAAGCATCTTTTCTGACCACAACACTATGAGATTAGAAATCAACTACAGTGAACAAATGTAAAAAAACACAAACACATAGAGGCTAAACAATACATTGCTAAATAACCAACAGATCACTGAAGAAATCAAAGAGGAAATCAAAAAGTACCTAGAGACAAATGTCAATGAAAACACAAAGATCTAAAACCTATGGGATGCAGCAAAAGCAGTTCTAAGAGGGATGTTTATAGCAATACAAGCCTACCTCAAGAAGCAACAAAAATCTCAAATAAACAATCTAAACTTACACCTAAAGGAAGTAGAGAAAGAAGGACAAACAAAACCCAAAGTTAGTAGAAGGAAAGAAATCATAAATATCAGAGCAGAAATAAATGAAATAGAAACAAAGAAAAAAATAGCCATGTTCAATAAAACTAAAAGCTGGTTCTTTGAGAAGATAAACAAAATTGATAAACCATTATCCCAACTCATCAAGAAAAAGAGGGAGAGGACGCAAATTGTTAAATTTAGAAATGAAAAAGGAGAAGCTACCACAGACACCGCAGAAATACAAGGCATCCTAAGAGACTACTACAAGCAACTCTATGCCAATAAAATGGACAACCTGGAAGAAATGGACAAATTCTTAGAAAGGTATAACCTTCCAAGACTGAACCAGGAAGAAATAGAAAATGTGAACAGACCAATCCCAAGTAATGAAATTGAAACTGTGATTAAAAATCTTCCAACAAACAAAAGTCCAGGGCCAGATGGCTTCACAGGTGAATTCTATCAAACATTTAGAGAAGAGCTAACACCCATCCTTCCCAAACTCTTCCAAAAATTTGCAGAGGAAGGAACACTCCCAAACTCATTCTATGAGGCCACCATCACCCTGATACCAAAACCAACAAAGATAATACAAACAAAGAAAATTACAGACCAATATCACTAATGAATATAGATGCAAAAATCCTCAACAAAATACTAGAAAACAGAATCCAACAACACATTAAAAAGATAATACATCATGATCAAGTAGGATTTATCCCAGGGATGTAAGAATTCTTCAATATATGCAAATCAATCAATGTGATACACCATATTAACAAATTGAAGAAGAAAACCATATGAGCATCTCAATAGGTGTAAAAAAAAGCTTTTGACAAAATTCAACACCCATTTATGATAAAAACTCTCCAGAAAGTGGGCATAGAGGGAAACTACCTCAACATAATAAAGGCCATATATGAGAAGCCCACAGCAAACATCATTCTAAATGGTGAAAAACTGAAAGCATTTCCTCTACGATCAGGAACAAGACAAGGATTCCCACTCTTACCACTATTATTTAACATAGTTTTGGAAGTCATAACCATGTCAATTAGAGAAGATAAAGAAATAAAAGGAATACAAATTAGAAAAGAAGTCATACTCTCACTGTTTGCAGATGACATGACACTATACATAGAGAATCCTAAAGATGTCACCAGGAAACTACTAGAGCTAATCAATGAATTTGGTACAGTAGCAGGATACAAAATTAATGCACAGAAATCTCTTGCATTCCTATACACTAATGATGAAAAATCTGAAAGAGAAATGAAGGAAACATCCCCATTTACCATTGCAACAATAATAATAAGGTACCTAGGAATAAACCTACCTAGGGAGACAAAAAAACCTGTATGCAGAAACCTATAAGACACTGATGAAAGAAATTAAAGAGGATACTAACAGATGGAAAGATATCCCATGTTCTTGGATTGGAAGAATCAATATTGTGAAAATGACTATACTACCCAAAGCGATCTACAGATTCAATGCAATCCCTGTCAAATTACCAATGGCATTTTTTACAGAACTAGAACAAAAAAATCTTAAAATGTGTATGGAGACACAAAAGACCCCAAATAGCCAAAGCAGTGCTGAGGGAAAAAAACGGAGCTGGAGGAATCAGACTCCCGGACTTCAGACTATACTACAAAGGTACAGTAATAAGGACAATATGGTACTGGCACAAAAACAGAAATATAGATCAATGGAACAGGATAGATAACCCAGAGATAAACCCACACACCTATGGTCAACTAATCTATGACAAAGGAGACAAGGATATACAATGGAGAAAAGACAGTCCCTTCAATAAATAGTGCTGGGAAAACTGTACAGCTACATGTAAAGCAATGAAATTAGAATACTCCCTAACACCATACACAAAAATAAACTCAAAATGGATTAGAGACCTAAATATAAGTCCAGACACTATAAAACTCTTAGAGGAAAACATAGGAAGAACACTGTGTGACATAAATCACAGCAAGATGTTTTTCGATCCACCTCCTAGAGTAATGGAAATAAAAACAAAAGTAAACATATGGGACCTAATGAAACTTAAAAGTTTTTGCACAGCAAAGGAAACTACAAACAAGACGAAAAGACAACCCTCAAATGGGAGAAAATATTTGCAAACCAATCAATGGACAAAGGATTAATCTCCAAAATATATAAACAGCTCATGCAGCTCAATATCCAAAAAACAAAAAACCCAATCCAAAAATGGGCCGAAGGGTGGTGCAGTGGTTGAGAGTCCGCCTGCTGATGCAGGGGACACAGGTTCATGCCCCGGTCTGGGAAGATCCCACATGCCGCAGAGTGGCTGGGCCCGTGAGCCATGGCCACTGAGCCTGTGCGTCCAGAGCCTGTGCTCCACAACGGGAGAGGCCACAGCAGTGAGAGGCCCACGTTCCGCAAAAAAAATAAATAAATAAAAATTAAAAATGGGCCAAAGACCTAAATAGACATTTCTCCAAAGAATACCTACAGGTGGGCAAGAAGCACATGAAAAGCTGTTCAACATCATTAATCATTAGAGAAATGCAAATCAAACTACAATGAGGTATCACCTCACACCAGTTAGAATGGGCATCATCAGAACAATCTACAAACAACAAATGCTGGACAGCGTGTGGAGAAAAGGGAACTCTCTTAACCTGTTGGTGGGAATGTAAATTGATACAGCCACTATGGAGCACAGTATGGAGGTTCCTTAGAAAACTACAAATAGAACTACCATATGACCCAGCAATCTCACTGCTGGACATATACTCAGAGAAAACCATAATTCAAAAAGACACATGCACCCCAATGTTCATTGCAGCACTATTTACAATAGCCAGGTCACGGAAGCAACCTAAATGCCTATCGACAGATGAATGGTTAAAGAAGTGGTACATATATACAGTGGAATATTACTCAGCCTTAAAAAGGAATGAAATTGGGTCATTTGTAGACACATGGATGGATCTAGAGACTGTCATACTGAGTAAAGTAAGTCAGGAAGAGAAAAACAAATATTGTATATTAACGCATATATGTGGAACCTAGAAAAATGATACATATGAACTAGTTTTCAGGGCAGAAATAGAGACCCAGATGTAGAGAGTAAATGTATGGACACCAAGGGGGGAAAGGGGTGGGGGTGGGTGGGTGGTGTGATGAATTGGGAGATTGGGATTGACATATATACACTAATATGTATAAAATGGATTACTAATAAGAAGCTGCACTATAAAAAAATACAATAAAATTCAAAAATTAAAAAAAAAAGAATGTTGCCTATAGCCTGAAATATTCAGGATAGCCCATTCTCAAGGCTCTGACCTTTAAGCATATAACACTCTTCCATTCATACACAGATAAAAAGTTGCAGAATAGAGAATAACATTTGTCTTGTTGGAGGTTTACAGGAACATTGTGACCTGACCTATGAGGACAGTTGCCAGAACAAAGGATTCCCACACCAAGAAGTTTGCAACTACCAACCACGTCCCTTCCTCACCTTGCCTTTAAAAATGCTTTGCTGAAACCCTTTGGAAAGTTAGGGATTTGGGGAAGCATGAGCCACCCATTCTCCTTGCATGGCCCTTCAATAAACCTATCTCTGCTCCAAACTCCAATGTTTTGGTTTATTTGACTTCATTGTGCATCAGGCATGTAAACTTATGCTTGGTAACAGCAGGAGGCCTGATCTCCTTCATCCTTTCTGGACTACCTCTTTGCTTCCCTTTTGCAGCCTTTCCTGGAAGATCTTTTCTCACTCTCTCCAACTCTTAAGGACACGAGAATTGGGCACCTGGGAGCATTCATAGAATGATAAAACTCCACCTTTGCCTAAAGGAAAGTGGGACTGATTGTGGAGAGGACACCTGACCTTGGACAGTTCTAGCCTATGCCTGGAAGGGCCTCTCCCCATTCTGGGAATCTCTCTGAGCCCACATCACCTTTGTCCCTTCTCAGTGTCCTGGCTTTGTTCTGCTCACTTCATAGGCTTTAATTTTGCCTCTACCCTTTCCTCTGGTTACGTTACAACAAATCTTCCTCATCTACTCTGGCAAAACCACTCAAGCTGGACAGTGAATGAGGGGGTGGAAAAGGAGTTCCTTCATTGCCTCCACCTCCTCCCACGTACACATTTTATAATTTTACAAAATTAAATATTTCTATGTAATTTATAATGGCTAATATTCAATTCAATAGTGTGCCACAATTTCTTAAACTTATCTGGCTTGTTGACTGTCTGTATTATTATTATTTTCATTTTAGGAAAGATAGGAATAAAAACTCTTGTAAATTAATAGTTAAAAATGCTCAGGATTGTTTGCAATGGTGTTGTTGTTTTCATTTTAAGAAAATCAGGAAGTACTTCTTTCTGTGAAAAGGCTGGCAGCGAAGAACTAGTTACTAATTTCCCATATTCTCGAAGTAACCAGTTGGCTTAGAGACCCAGAATATGAATACCAAGTGGCCTTATTCAAGTTCCAGGTAAACTACATATGACAGTGTTTAGCACATCCTTAGAAAAGCAGCAATACATTGATATCCAGTCTAAACCTGATTAAAGAGAAAACTTTTCAAAAGATTTAGTAAGTGACAATATCACAAATTTTTCCAAGTGTCTTCCTAATTCTCTGTCCTTTCATTGCTCTCAGGAGAAGGCAGAATTTTTATTTTATCATCACCAAATGACTTACTCACTTTTTGAAAATATATAGCATCACCAGCTTAGGTTTGAAAAATAATGTCATCTAAACCTTCAGTATCAGAGGGACTGATTACTTTCAAAGGGAGGCTGAGAATAACCAGAGAATATTTACATGATGATCTATGGGATAGGAAACCAAAGGAGAATTCACAATATAAGCTGGCAAAGAGAACTGAAAAGCTTCGACCAAAGGTATGAGGAAAAATGAGAAGAGTGATATTTTATGATGTCACTTGTCAATAACAAACTGACTATAAGAAAGTGACTGATCCTTGACTTGGAGTCTGCAAATTTGGGACGCTTCCCCTCACTGGACATACCTGTATGTTTAGTCTTTTGATGGAGGAAATATGGTAATTGCTGATAATCAACCAAAAAAGTAGGATTATATCATTTTTTACATTCTTTAATTCCAGTTAATTATTATGTCTAGTCTTACCTATCTCCAATTGTCTGAATGTGTGTGTGCTGAAAATCCCTGGGAACCTACCCTTTTCATTATTCTCTTTTCCCCTTTCTCTAAGAGCTCAGGTGGTCCACTAAGAAAATCCACTCCCTCCATGCTTCTGAGACCCCTTCCTGAGGTTTGTTGATAGTGATCACACTCTAAGATCCTGGAGAGTTTATAACTCATGTAATACTATATCCACTTTGCTCTAATTATGGTTCAAAGATGCACAGTAATTCAGGCTTCGAGCAACAGCCCATGACATTTTCCTGACCATAGTGATATGCTCAGTTTTGTCTAAAAAGGCAGGAGGAAGTCAGTATTATTCTTTTATCAGTTGAGGAAATAATATATGTTCTACTGATATTGTTAAGGAAACAGTAGCCCCAGCTGCTGCTGGCAACTCTCTTGAGCTATGAAAAGAAGGAAGCCAGTAGAGGAATAAAGGATACAGATAAAAGAGAATGTAGACAGGAGAACCCAAGAGAAATGACACTTGAGCCCTGGTCAAACTGAGCTCAAAGCCTTCCTCACTGCTAGATTTTTCAGTAATGTGGTCCAGTAAATACCTTAAATTTTTGAGCCAAATCATTCTGGGATTTTTCTTACTTTCAACTTCAAATGTCATATCTAACACAATGGGTTCTCCAACAGGAAGGATAGGATCTGGTCCCCACAGCTGGAGTGGCTCACCTGCCATCAAAGGGAGAACTCAACTAAAATAGAAACTGACACAAGCACAATTACTGTGAAATTTTCAAACCCATGTTGTGACTTTAAACAGGGAAGAAAATCAAAACGTCTGACATTGTGCAATCATAAATTCATTGAAACTGATGTTTGGTGTTTCCATCAAAAATGCTGAAGGAATATTTAGTCAAGGCAGTCAATCATAGAAAGAACAAATGACATTTAACAAACATTAAAAGAAAAAGACACGATTCTTTTCATCTCTTTATTTAAGAAGCAATACCCTTACATGGCAAGACTGTAGTGTTCTTGGCCCATATGGAAAATTTTGTCAGTGTTCTCATAGAATAAATGTTTTTTTCCAGATTATGGAAAATCTGACCAAAACCATTTTTTCCAAAATGGAAGCTTGTGGCGAGGGTGGGATGATGATAAGGGGAGAAGGTAGATTAGTGGTCTTGAAATATGCAGATGCATGAAAAGTCTGGGTCTTGCCATCAGTTAGGTGAGGGGAACTTCTTCAAAAAAGCATCATTTTTTTTTTAAGTACTAAAAAACATGTATTCTTGAACAGTGATTTGGATGGAAGTAGTATTCTGAGAAACTTTTTTTTTTTTAGGATAATGAAGCTATTTTAGTATTATTTAAAATAAGAACAACCTTTAAACCATATGAAGTGGGCAATAGGCACGCCTTCCTTCTCAGGAAGCACGCCTTCCTGAGAAGGGTCCTCCGAGAAGGGTCTTCTCAGGGGCAAAGGCAGCAAGGGTGGGTGGGCAGGAGGGAGTGCAGGCCTGGACGTCAGCAGTGCTTCCTCGGGGCAGACTCTGCAGGTAGGAGAGGTGGCTCTGGGGCTTGGCAGCTCCTGGCTGGAGTGGAGGGAGCTGGCCTGGTGGTCCGTGCCAGTGACTCAGGCAGGGGTGGGGTAGGGCAGGGGTCAGCTGGGTAAAAGAAATGTGAGTTTGAGTGTCAGGAGGAGGTGGCCTTGGCTCTCAGGACTCAAGGGGGATGTCAGGCTGCAGGAGGCCCAAACCCGGGAGTGCTGATCCGCCCCCATCTCTCCAGCGAGGCTCTGTGACTGTGCCCTGGGCGGGTGGGGGGTGGGGGTGGGGGCTCACAGCAGGGTGGGCGGCAGACAGGGAAGTCTCAGGCAGGGCTGCTGGTCAGGCCGGGGCTCAGTGTCCTCTTCTCGGAGGCGCTTGCACCTGGAGCAGATGCTTCTTCTCAAAGGCCCCGGCCTGGGCACAAAGACAGGGACCACTCCATTCCTCATCACGGGCCGGAAGGCCGACAGCCTGGGCTCGGGGCTCTCAGACCTAAGAGGCCCGTCGAGCCGCCTTTGTCCTTCCTCGCATCGGCTGAGGGCCCTCAGCGCGCGGTCTCCTTGGCACAGGTGTCCGGGGACTCCTGGCTGGGCGGACACGTGGACAAGCTGCTTATGCTTTCAATGGGGGGCGGTACGGATGTCCACCAGGCTCTGCGTGTGGCAGGAGAGGCGGGCGTTCCACTGGGACCTCATCGTGAAACCGTTGCCATGGCCGGAAAACCCCAGCCCCGAGGAGGTGCGGAGGGGCGGCCCGCTGGGAAGGCGTGTCCAGCCCTGGGGCGCCGAGGACCCGCGGACCAGGTAGTACTTCCAGCTGCGCAGGACGGCGGGGAGCGGCTGCCTGCTGCGGAACCAGAGCCCGCGATCCTGGCGGCGGTGGCGGCGGTAGCACAGGATTGGGCGCCCGTCCCGGCCCATCAGGAGGCAGGTGCCGCGGGCGGCCCGGTCCATGGGAACCATGGGGACCGGCGCTTCCGGGCGTGGGCTGGCTGCGTGGCCTTGGCCGTGCCCAGGTACATGCTCAGGTAGCTGTCCATGCTCGCGGGTCAGCGGGGTCGGACCTTCGACGGGCTTTGGCTTCTGGGAGGCCCCGAAGTCAGCAGACGTGAAACTTACGGCGCTGAGGCAACCGTTGGCATCGGGGTGTGGGACGGTTCGTGGGGCGTCGGAACCTCTGGGCACGAGGTCCTGCGCGCGCCAGGCCGGGGCCTCGCGGACCCGCCCGGGGCCTCGCGACCCCGGGGCCTCACGGACCCGGGGCCTCGCGGGGCGCCCCTGTGTTCTGAGCACAGGGGATCCTTCAGCTCCCACTGCTGGCCCAGGCGCTTGGCTCTGGGTGGCGGGGGAGCCCTCCACTTTTTGCCCTTGACATTTAAAGGGAGAAAATATAATAATTTGTACCAGGTCCTGAAAATTGACTGAAGGGCACTCTCTTTCATTACTGTAAAAATGAACAAAATGCACTTGAATGCTCCTTTAAGGAAAAAGAGCGAATTTACTTGTATTTCTACAGAGGCTGTGTACTTCTTCTAGAGTGGCTGCTAATGTCACTTTTTGTAATTTTATTCTTTTTTTTTTTTTTAACATCTTTATTGGGGTATAATTGCTTTACAATGGTGTGTTAGTTTCTGCTTTATAACAAAGTGAATCAGTAATACATATACATATGTCCCCATATCTCTTCCCTCTTGCGTCTCCCTCCCTCCCACCCTCCCTATCCCACCCCTCCAGGCGGTCACAAAGCACCAAGCCGATATCCCTGTGCCCTGCGGCTGCTTCCCACTAGCTATCTACTTTACCCATGCCTCTCTCTCTCTCTCGCCCTGTCACAGCTCACCCTTCCCCCTCCCCATACCCTCAAGTCCGTTCTCCAGTAGGTCTGTGTCTTTATTCCTGTCTTACTCCTAGGTTCTTCATGACATTTTTTTTCCTTAAATTCCATGTATGTGTGTTAGCATACGGTATTTGTCTTTCTCTTTCTGACTTACTTCACTCTGTATGACAGACTAAAAAAGCATCATTTTTTAAATACAGAAAATGTTTGTATATTTTGGAGACTAATCCTTTGTCAGTTGCTTCATTTGCAAATATTTTCTCCCATTCTGAGTGTTGTCCCTTCATCTTGTTTATGGTTTCCTTTGCTGTGCAAAAGCTTCATTAGGTTCCATTTCTATATATTTTTTTTTACTTCCCTTACTCTAGGAGGTGGGTCAAAAAGTATCTTGCTGTGATTTATGTCATAGAGTGTTCTGCCTATGTTTTCCTCTAAGAGTTTTATAGTGTCTGGCCTTACATTTAGGTCTTTAATCACATCTTTATTAGAGTATAAATGTTTTACAATGTTGTGTTAGTTTCTGCTGTACAACAAAGTGAATCAGCTATATGTATACATATATCCTTATATCCCTTCCCTCTTGAGCCTCCTTTCTACCCTCCATATCCCATCTCTCTAGGTCGTCACAAAACACCAAGCTGATCTCCCTGTACTATGCAGCAGCTTCTCACTAGCCATCCATTTTACATTTGGTAGTGTATATATGTCAATGCTACTCTTCATCCCAGCTTCCCCTTCCCCACCCGTGCTCTCAAGTCCATTATCTAAGCCTCTGTCTTTATTCCTGCCTGGCCACTATGTTCATCAGTACCGCTTTTTAAATTTCCGTATATATGTGTTAGCATATGGTGTTTGTTTTTCTCTTTCTGACTTATTTCACTCTGTATGACAGATTCTAGGTCCATCCACCTCACTACAAAAAACTCAATTTCATTCCTTTTTATGGCTGAGTAATATTCCATTGTATATATGTGCCACATCTTCTTTATCCATTCATCTGTTGATGGACATTTAGGTTGCTTCCATGGAAAAAAATAAGTTAAGAGAAATCCTGCCAGACAATAAGTTGCACAAATCCAGTCCTGAATGGAGTCAGAGTGTTTTAAGAGGACCTTCTGGGGTTTGTTCTCCCAAGTGCCTTCTAGGGACAGGGCAACATGTAGTTAAATGGACTCATGCCAATCGACCATGGCAAGGGAAGTATAGAAGCTGAAATTGTACAACAATTAGAAAGATTACCTTTTTTCTGTCAAAACTAATAACAAAACAATTATATATGCATTTCAAATATATGTTTTATCCATTTAATTTTTGAATTTCTTGATTTTATTTCTATTTTATGAATGCTAATAAAATCTTATCATTATCTTTTACACGGATAGTTTAGGAAATACTGTTCTAAACATCATCAGTTCCTAAAATGGTTGCCTCATACCATCAGAGACCTTGTCTAGGAATTTTTGTGCAGTAGAGTGTGTGGGAGAGCAATGTCTTTATATGTACACAACCCACATCCTACAGAAGCAGTGCTGACATACCTCACCACAAATATGCCAAGAGAAATATATATATATATATATATATATATATATATATATATATATTTAGTTATTTCCCCAGGGACCTGAGTGAAATTGGGCATAGATTGACCCACCAATTCCCCTCACTCACCGACTTCCTCCCCAGAGTTTGTCTATGAGAATGAAGCAGAGAAGACAAGCAATGAAAAACTAAAATTTTTATTATAGTACCTTGAAAACTCAGGTTATAGAACATAGAAAAGAGCCTGATATGAGGTTGGAGGGGAGGAAATGTCAAAATAAGGTGGTTAGATTGGGGGTGTGGGGAGAATATCCCCTTCTGGGATGGGTCTTCACACTTGGTTCCAAGTCCACGATGAACTACACACCAGACTCAGACTGCTGACTTCCCTTCTGACCTAGTCCTTGAACTTGCAGACATAGGATAAGTTCATATAACAGTTATAAACTCTCCACTTCAGATACCCTAAAGTGACAGAAGAACTCAAGTGAATGGGGCTGGTGGAGCTTGAGAATCCAATGGAGATATATCCCAGATTCTGGCCTAGGACTCAAATGCTCTCCTTCATCTTCATCAGGGTCCCACCCCAGGTAAAGAGACAGAAAGAAAGGAGAGAAGAGAGGGGATGGGAACAGACAAGCCAGTATTACAGTTCCAGCCCAGGAGGATTCTCTGAAAACCAGACCCAGAAATGGGGGATGAGGCGAGGGAAAAGGCTGGAAAGAAGTGACCTCTTCTGTTTCTTACCTGTGCTTTTTGACAGGCTTCCACAGTAGCCAGGGTTTGAGATGGTGGCTGGATTTCTCTTCCAGGCAACTTAATTGAGCACATCAGTACTACTCCACTCCCATCCACTGGCATTGGGCTCAGAGCCTTATAGAGCAGAGGATGGAGTCAGGTGAGGTGGAAAGGCCTTTAGAGTTCTCCTGGCCTGATTCCCTCATCTGGAATGCCTGATCCCCTCCCCAGCATCACGGAATTTGCTCTTCTCTTCCATGTGGTGTCGCCACAGCTCTCCTCTGGGAAACTCTCCCTAAATCTATTGGCACATTCCAAAATGAATGATCACAAAGACCAATGGAACCTCTCAGAGTAACATGTCACTATCTGAACTACACTTAGTGGTACATTTGTGATTAACATCTAAACCTCGAAGATAGCATCAGTTTTATAAGGGAAAATTGCGTCAGTCCTAAATCTTTATTTAGGACTCACTAAGCACAGTATGTGCAGACTCAGGGAATCATAGAGAACTGAATTACAAGGCATAATGTGTGAATCATGTAAAAAGTTTGACAAGAGGCAGATTAACTTTACCTGGAGACCTGCACATAACTCAGCTCTTCAGCTTGTCTCAAGGCTCTCCATTTTTTCCCAATTATCCCCTGAGCTCCAGGGGTTTCTAGGATATTTACTTGGCAGGCACAGGGGACAGGGAGGGGCCTGGGTGGCCATAGCATCTTGGGAGGTAACAGATTAAAGAGGATGTAAGTGTACCTCTGTGGGGTCATGGAGCCCAATCCAGACGTCTGAGAGGAGTTTCAAATTGTTCTTGGCCAGGAGGGCACGAAGGATCCCTCAGGCCCACTGAGCACAGACACAAAGTGGCCTGAGGGCCTCTTCTGGCAGGTCATCTGTGTGGAGAAGGGAGACACTGAGAAGGATCTTGAGATGCCTCATGCTGGGGGAAAAGCAGAGCTGAGGTAGGTGAGAAGGGGTGTGTTTGCAAAAGATGAGGTGCTCATTCTCATGCTCAAGAAGCTCTAGATAATGAGACTGCTCATGCCCCACAATCTGGTCTGTAATTTGCTTTTCACTATCACCCCTAATTGCAAATCCCAGCACTCAGGTCTGCAACCATCCAGGTTTTGGGTGCTATAAACAAGGCATAGCAGTAGGACACATAGGCCATGGAGCCTTTGGGTCATCTGATCCGTGCAAAAGGAAGTTTGTTCTGGGAGTCTTCCCCTGGGGAGGAAGAAATAGAGGAGAGGTATGGGGTGAAATGGAGAGAGGGGATTGGAGTGGGGAGGTGACCTTGGGTAACATCTATGAGGCCAGTGCTTTGGGCAGTGACACCAAACTCCTGACTGCCTGTCACCAGTGCCAACACTTCCAGGATTTTTTTTTTTTAATTTTGAACGAAAGTTACTAATTGAGAGATAATCTCTTTTGCTCTTACTATTCTCTTTTATTCAAAAGTCCAAGGCTTCTCCTCCTCTGGGCTGACTATTCTTACACTGGATCCTCCAATCATTTTCCTACTCATCTCATTAATGACACTCTATGCTTACTCTCCTTAATCTACCCACATGAATTAGAATCTAATGAGAAAATGGAAATCATCTCATCCCACTGTTACTGGACCGATGTAGTGCCTCCCACCACTAGTTACCCTGAAGGAAGGATGATGATGCAGGAATTGCAGGCAGTGTTGTCGTGTGGGGATGTACCATTACCACGGGAGGTACACAGGAGCTTTCCTCCTCTTCTTGGCCCTGAATAAACACTGGGAACCCAGTGCTAGAGGCAGAGAAATCTCACCTTGGACCTGAGACAGGAACATTAGGCAAGAGCGCAGCATCCATGGAAGGCATGATTTTGTCTGTGATGTGCAGAGGCAACCAGAGAACTAAAGGGTGGTCAGAGAGAGGGCATGAGAAACCCCCTGTTGTACCTCTTGTCTCTTCCTCTGTCTAGACCCCTCAGAATAAATCTATCTTGATGGCATCCATCCCCTTCTATATTTCTTGAAAGAATTGGAAAATCTATATACCCTACTACACCTGAGACCTCCTGGGACTGCCTTTGCCTTGTCTCAGTGCTCCTGTGTTCTCTGAGGACAGGGATCCTTGTATACCTTCTCTGAAATGTGTGAGGTGAAACCCCTGCCAGGGGTCTCATCTTCTCTCAGCTCCCACTTACCTGTCTTGCAGGGATCTGCACTGGTTTGTCAGGGTAGAAAGGACTGGGCTTTTATAAGAGGATTTGAAGGAGGGGCACTGTAATGAATAACAGGAAAGTGGAGCCATGACAGGGGTCATGGGAGGAGCCTGGCTTTGGTTCAAGGAGATCCTGTCATGGGGAGGAGTCTCTTCCTTGCACAGCCTGGGAATTGCCACAGATATTGCCTTTTTCTCATTATCAAGTCAGCATTTTTGCCAGGAACAGGTGAAATTTTTTCTTTCCCTGACTCTTCCCTGTTAGACAACTGTGGCACAAAATGAGGTATTAACTTTTAAAGAGCACATCTCCTGGAGTAGTTCTTCCGGTTGATGCCACAAATGCTCACTCCTGTAGGCATACACATGTATTTCTTTCTAACTGTGCAGTAGAATTAAATAAATGTTGGATGTTAAGTGGAGGTGAGTAGGGGAATGACAAGTACCACACATAGATAAAGGCAGAGAAGAACTTTGCCTTTTATACATGGTAGCTAGTTTTAAGGAAAATTCAGAATAATCTCACAAGTCTATAGATGAGACAAAATCTTAAGGAAAATGAGTTGCAGAAACTTGCCTTGCTGGTCTTCTTGAGAGATGTAACTTCCCTGATGGATAATGATAATGTGATATATTAAGAGGCAATGAAGGAATTTCAAACGTAGGAAGACTATAGTCAAATGATGGAGAGTCAAAGGAAGAATGAGAGAGGGTTAAGGAAGGGTAAGAGCAAGAACTGGATGAAATTGTAGACCTGATCCTACATTGAATGTAAGTTAGATCTCTACTTCATCAAGATGCTCACTCCCCTGGACTGATGCTCACTCCCCTGGACTGATGACAACTGCCTTGCAAATTGTCATTGGCTGTAGAAGAATTGTCATTTCTTTTGTATTCTACCTGGGAGGGTGATCAGCTTCGCTTTTACTGAGAAAAACTTATTAGTCAGGTTTACTTCTGATTTGGAAATTTTGACAGCTCTGTGACACTGAACCTATATGGTTCAGGTTTATTTTAGAGATTCTGGTGAAATGTTAGGCTGGTATTCTCTACAAACCTGACCCTCATGCAATTTTTATAGGTCAGCTTTTGTGCAGATGTCTACTGTGGACTTTTGTGAAGTGGTCAATGCAACTCAGCTTGTAGTTGATTTATGTCCTCCAAATCCAAAAGTCAATAAAACTCACAAATAATATAATAAGAAGGATAGCACAGCCAGCAGATTCATTTGTTAAAAAGTAAGGATGGAATTACTTCACCAAAAAATAAGTAAATGTAAGGATATAACTATAGTGAGAGTTTGGTGAAAATTAAAGTTTAAAAAAAACAGAATACCATGCAAATATGTTAGGATGACTTAAAAAGTAATATTGCTACATTAAAAGTATTATTTCAGTGAATTCTCTGGTGGTCCAGTGATTAGGACTCTGTGCTCTCACTGCCAAGGGCCTGGGTTCAATCTCCAGTTGGGGAACAAATATCCTACAAGCTACATGGCATAGCCAAAAAGAAAGAGAGAATTATTTGAGAAGAAGTAAATAGTAGCAATCACATATGCAAAATGGAGTATGTATGTTCTTGAATTCTTGAAAAACTCGGTGTTGTGGGGAAAGATACCATTTTACATTAAAATACCCTAAAGATATACATCAACCTATTGTAGTAAGTAAATTTGAATGTTGTCTTGATTAATAAAGTACACCATTTGAGGGACAGTTGTGAAATTGTCAACATACCCATGGGAGAGCCAGAAGACAAAAAGGGAAGATTTAGGTATCACAGGTAAAATTTTCCCCTCTCTTTAGCTGTTCTTGTTGTCATTTCACTACCAGAAAATCAGGAATGGAAAAACCAACCAAACAAACAAACTCCAGAACACTCTAGACTATGGAGTTAATGACTTAAAAAGAAATAGCATTCCTTGGACTTCCCTGGTGGCACAGTGGTTAAGAATCCACCTGCCAATGCAGGGGTCACAAGTTCGAGCCCTGGTCCAGGAAGATCCCACATGCCATGGAGCAACTAAGCCCGTGTGCCACAACTACTAAGTCTGTGCTTTAGAGCCTGTGAGCCACAACTACTGGAGCCGGCATGCCTAGAGCCCATGCTCTGAATCAAGAGAAGCCACCGCAATGAGAAGCCCGCATACCGCAAAGAAGAATAGCCCCCGCTCTCCACAACTAGAGAAACCCTGTATGCAGTAATGAAGACCCAACGCAGCCAAAAATAAATAAATAAATTTATTTAAAAAAAAAAAAAGAAATACCATTCCTCCAAGAAAATAAGGTCTATTTGTCTATTTAGAGTGATCACTCTCAGCACTGTCTTGACAGGAATGCCGAATGTCTTGAGTATGAGTAGAAATCCATGACTTTCAGTTGAAGGTGATTTAATTTATCAAGCAGATGGGATTTTGAGCACATCAGCAGGCTGCTATGGGAAGCCTTAGGGTCTTTCCAGTGATGGTTCTGATTTTTCAACTCACCTATGTATCACCATTATAATCCTTTGCTAGAGCTTTAACTGAACAGTAGATATAAAGTGGAAGAGGAAGTGAACATGAAGTTGATAAATCAGATTTTGATTTCTGCTATACCTCATTAGCTATGCTGTCTATGTTGCCCCTCATTCTTTAAAGAGAGACTGCCTTCCAATGCCCCTTGCATCTCAGGAAGGTGATTTGCAAACAACAGCTGTTATTGAAGCCACTTCCTCCCATCCAGGTTTTTCTCATTCCAGCTTTGTTAATACTTTGTTCCTGTTTTCCACTACCCCCAAGATCTTTGCTCTGAACTAGAATCTTGAGCTCTCTTCCCAGTATCTCCAGACTTAGTGTTTAATGTGCTTTCCCAGTTGGCTTAAGTGATCTATAAGGACACTCTTAGCTCTATCTCTATAAGGTACGACATACAATTGTTCAGCAAAACATTAAACATTAACATTCTGAGTTACAGGCCCAGGAGGTATTCAACTGAGTGATGATTTGTCTAGTTCCATCAAACTACACCACAAAAGGATTCTAAAGTTACTTATTTGTTGATCTAAACATATTTAGGAGCCCACCAGAAGGTGATATGCTATATTCAAACATCATGCCTTTGAAATGAGTAGAAACCCAACTGTGCCTTCAAGAACCACTGACCCCACCCAGCATAATGTTGACCACAGAAATGCAAACATTTCCTAGTCCCCTTGATCTGCTTAGACAAACTATTGTTGGCTCTGATCTTTAATTTTCTACAGAACTCAGTTTTATATCTTTACCTTCAATCCCAGCGTCTTCGGCTATTTTGACTTAGTATATGATTTTGTTTTTGCTAGGACTTTCCTTCCCTCCAGTGGAGTTGTCCCTGCTTCTCTTCATCTACTGTATGCATTATGATACTTTTGGCTGTAACAGAAGACCCAACCATAAGCAGCTTAAATAATACAGAGATTTATTGATTTACTTAAGTATTCTGGGAACAGACTTTTTCAGGTTTCACATTCAGAAGTTCAGAGATGTCAGGACTGTAGGTAGAGATCTCCATGATGACCTTGGCCTTTTCCTCATGGACAGAAAATATCCACAGCAGCCTAGGCATTGTCCAACAATTTCCAGTGCAGTAAGGAAAGAAGGGAAGATGAGAAAAAAAGACTCCCTTCTTATACATTCTTTCTTACTATGGAGGAATATTTGTCTCACAAGCCTGTAGTCAATGTAGTCTTATATCTTATTGGATAATGTTGGGTTGCAGTTCTAGTCATCCCCCTTCCAAAAGAAGGTTTCAAAATTGTCATAATTTTCTTTGACCACTCAGGATTCATCTGCTGGGACTGGACATACTGTCTTTCATGCAAAGTGGGGGTTCTGTTAGCAGAATTTAAAAGAATAGCTGTTGTCAAATCAGTCAACATGTCTACTGTAATTATAGCCATGCTCAAGTTCCTTAGTAACTGATCGCAGAGGATATTTTGCTAAATTCATAGTCTTTATTGCTGACCAGTTTGTGTCCTGAACTATGTTATAAATTTTTTTCCCCTGGTAAACAATCATGAAGCTTTCCATCTAGAAGTCTAGAACAGAGGTAGGGAAGCAGTTTCCATCTTTCCTCCCCCTGTATCCATTCTGTCCCATTGAGCCCTCCATAACTTTGTGCCTTTCAGGCTGTCTAGAGTTCTACTCCTCCTGACACAGTTGATAAAATTGTCTCTCTCCCCTAATATTTATAATCTCTTACTTTCTCTCTCTAGAAACTATTCCCACTCAATTTGGAGGGAAGATAAAGATCCTCCAATTTGTGTGTGAGCCCTCAACACACAAACTTTGTATCATATCCGGTACCTGAGTTCCCCAGTGTCCTCTTCTAGAGTGCATACTCCTATTAGGTTGTTGAGAATTCAAAAGTGCCTTGACTGACATAGGACACAGGCTTCTTTCAGGCTCACTTAGTTTAAGCTATTTGCATATAAGGTGCTGACATGCATTGTAACTCACTCAAGTAAAAAGGAATGATTTAGGAAGGACACAGATTTATCTCAACGCACCCAAGATTAGGGCATATAGCCAAGTCTCACGAAATACTAGACAAAGGAAGAACAAAGTCAGAAAATGAGGGTATGCTCTCCTTCCTTTTCTTTTTATTTCACTGGGTTTCATTCATATTCTTTTAGCCTGTCAGTTTCCTTGCCTTGGTGATACAGGAAGAGTGATCAAACATGGTTAATTCATTAGAGTTCTCCTAAACTTTTCACTTCATGGACTTAAAAATTGACTACATTCTCAGTGAACAAATTAATTTTCAGTACAATATCTGATTAATGTATGTAGGCCTGGGTATTTACTCCCATTCAATCAGTTGGGACAAGGAATTTGAGTCACTTGGTATTATTATGGGAGCTGCACTCACCTCTTAAATAGGACCTGTGGATGAGACCTAGTTCTTAGAGAAGGGGACCAAGAAGGCACCCCAACATAAGTTACTGCAGCAAACAGACTATCTCAGCCTCTTGTTCTGACTTTGGCTTGTTTTCTGACCTAGATACCCTTCTTGGATATTTCCTCAGGTACCATAACTCCTTCTGACCTTGGACTGTCTTCCACTTATCCAAGAGTTATCCTACTGGCTGTTGTGTTCACTCTTCTCATGGTATTTTTCTAATCCTCATCTGCTTCGAGAACTATGTGTTTTGAATTTCTACCAGGCACTGGGAACCAATGAACTGGACCAAACCTCATCTCCAGTTGGATCAGCACATCCCCACAGGCTCCTCAGCCTCTGGTGGTGCCTCTATCATTGACTTTACCTCCATCTAAATTTTGGTAGATAAAAATATATGATAGTAATAGCAAATGCGCATAATAGTTGGATAAAAGTTAAGGGAACTTATTTGCCAATATCACCGAATGTGTTTCACTCTTTTTATTTTTAAGTTTTTCTCACTCTACTTCATAATGTCCTTATTAACTAGTCTGAGTAGTTTGTTCAAATATTATATTTACACAGCTAGATTTTGATTACTTACAATATAATTCTTAATGGTAAGAGAGGAATTCTTCCTCTTATATTAGCCAAGTCTCAGCTTTAAGTTTTCTTTACCAAAAAATAAGGTAACCAAGCTGTACTTTTTATTCCTATTACCTTCCAAGTCCAATAATATTAATATTTGCAGATAAGCCTCAGTTCGTTATTCCCAGAATAATACAAGGTATAAATGATCCCTTTGCAGGAATCCAGTATCTTTCTTCCAAGGATGTCAATATGTGAAGAGCTCCAGGAAGATGATTTAGCAGAGCCAAGTTCAAAAATAGCCTCAAAATATATTTTATTGAAGACATCACTAAAGCACACCATTTGGGATATATTAACCAAATATTCAGGATGCTAGTTTAGTCCTTTCATCTTATCCTAAGCCTATCAGAAGAAGTGGAAAATAATCAAATATAAAGATACCATGTACTTTGTGAAACAAGGCAAATGGGACAAACCTCAAAGTCCCTCAGGCAATAAGGAAAGTTATCAGTGTATTGCAAAGCTGATACCACAGCTGCTTGAATTTTGTTAGTCATATTCTTGTAATGAATAGTAACTCGTAATTAACAGTAACTATCTTATGGCCTATGCAGTTATTGGGGGCAATAAAGTTTTTATCAGGAAATTGTGTCAACTTTTATTTGGTTTCAATGTCTCACATTGGTTTGGGACAGTTCACTCTTGTATTTCATGTTTATTCTTCTAATAGATCTACTGAGTATTTTATAAAGGCTATTGGCTGTTATTTATTTTTCTTTTAGGATAAACTGGTCATAATACAAGGTGTTCTTCATTTGAGAAATAATTAAGATTATGTTTCCAGCAGATTACCACCAATTATATTTAGTTTGTTCATGGTAATTCTGCAGCTCTGAACTGCATTTCCAGTGGTCACATTTCTTTTGGCAGCAAATAAAAATAAAAAGAAGAAATACTTCCTTAACCATATTGCTTTTCTTTCCTTTCCTTTTTTATTGAAGTATAATTGATTTACAATATTGGTTTCAGTTGTGCAACATCAGGATTCAATATTTTTATACATTATACTCAATATAAATTTCTTATAAAACATTGGCTATATTCACTGTGCTGTACAATATATTCTTGTAGCTTATTTATTTTATGCATAGTAGCTTGCACCTCTTAATCCCATACCCCTATGTTGCTCCTCCCCTCTTCTCTCTGCCACTGAAAACCACTAGTTTTCCTCTATCTCTGTAAATCTATTTGGTTTTTTGTACTCATTAATTTGTTTCATTTTTTAGATTCCACATATAAGTGACAACATACAGTATTTTTCTTTCTCTGTCTGATCTATTTCACTAAGCATAATAGGTAATACCCTCCAAGTCTATCCAAGCTGCTGCAAATAGCAAAATTCCATATTCACCACTTCTTTGTCCGTTCATCTACTGATGAACACTTAGGTTGCTTCTATATCTTGGCTATTGTAAATAATGCTGCTATGAACATTGGGGTGCATGTATCTTTTCAAATTAGTGTTTTCAGTTTCTTTGGTTATATACCTAGGAGTGCAACTGCTGGATCACATGGCAGTTCTATTTTTAGTTTTTTGAGGAAACGCCATACTGTTTTCCATAGTGGCTGCACCAATTTACATTGCTACTAACAGTGTACTAGGGTTCCCTTTTCTCTACATCTTTGCCAACATTTGATATTTGTGTCTTTTTGATGGTATACATTCTAACATGTATGAGATGATATCTCATTGTTCTCATCGTGGGGATTTTTTGGTAGCCCTCTGATTAGTGGTTACTCATAACTTTTATTTCATCTGATATGTAACTGGTGCCTTCAGGGTATTTCCAAGGATGTTTTGGGCACCAACTTATTGTGTGACATTGAGCAAGTAGTTTTCCCAACCTGAGACTTTCTTACCTTGTATAATGGGGAGTTTGGGATTAGACTATCTTCCTAGATCCTTCTAGCCCTGTGGTTAGTGTTTATATTTCTGAAAAATATATATATATTGAAATATAGTTGATTTACAATATTATTTTATTTTCAGGTATACAGCATAGTGATTCAGTAATTTTACAGATTATACTCCATTAAAAATTATTACAAGATAATGGCTATAATTCCCAGTGCTCTACAATATTTACTTTCGCTTATGTATTTTATACATAGTAGTTTGTATACCTTTATCCCATACCCCTATCTTGCCCCTCCCACCTCCCCTCTCCCCAGTGGTAACCACTAGTTTGTTTTCTACATGTGTGAGTCTGTGTCTGTTTTGCTATATATGTTCATTTGTTTTATTTTTTAGATTCCACATATAAGTGATAACATACAGTATTTGTCTTTCTTTGCCTGACTTATTTCACTAAGCATAATATTCTCTAGGTCCATCCAAGTTCCTACAAATGGCAGAATTTAATTATCTTTATGACTGAGTAATATTCCTCTACTTTACCATTCATCTGTTGATGGAGACTTGGGTTGCTTCCATATCTTGGCTATTGTAAACAGTGCTGCTATGAACATTGGAATGCATATATATTTTCAAATTAGTGTTTTCTGAGGATATATGCCCAGGAATGGAATTGCTGGATCATATGGTAGTTTGATTTTTAGTTTTCTATGGAAACTCCATACTATTTTCCATAGTGGCTGCACCAGTTTACATTCCCACCAACAGTGTACAAGGGTTCCCTTTTCTCCACATCCTTGCCAACATTTGTTGTTTGTAGACCTTTTGATGATAGCCATTCTGACAGGTGTGAGGTATCTCATTGTGGTTTTGATTTGCATTTCTCTAGTAATTAGCAATATCAAGCATGCTTTCATGTGCCTGTTAGCCATCTGCATTACCTCTTTGGAAAAATGTCTATTACCATTGAGTATGAAGTTAGCTCTGGGATGGTCATAAATGGCCTTTTTTAGGTTGAGCAATGTTCCCTCTACACCCATTTTGAAGAGAGTTTTTATCATGAATAGATGTTAAATTTTTTCAAATGCTTTTTCTGCATCCATTGAGATGATCTGTAATTTTTATCCTTCCTTTTGTTAATGTAGTGTATCACATTGATTGACCTGTGAATATTTAATCATCCTTGAGTTGCTGAAATAAATCCAAATTGATGATGGCCTATAATACTTTATTTATATTGTTGCATTTGGTTGACCAATATTTTGCTAAGTCTTTTTGCATCTATATTCATCAAAGATCAATTTGGCCTGTAATTTTCTTTCTTTCTTTCTTTCTTTCTTTTTTTCTTTTTTTGGAGTGCCCTTCTTATTTGTATCAGGGTAATGATGACCTCATAACATGAATTGGAAGTGTTCTATCCTCTTCAGTTTGGGGGGAAAGCATGAGAAGTATAGATATTAGCTCTTCTTTACATGTGTGGTAGAATTCCCACATGAAGCCATCTGATCTTGGACTTTGGTTTGCTTGAAGGTTTTTCATTACAAATTCCACTTCACTACTCATGATCAGTCTGTTCAAATTGTCTGTTTCTTCTTGATGTAGTCTTAGCAGGTTCAATCTTTTTAGAAATGTGTCCACTTTTTCCAGCTTGTCCAAAATGTTGGCATATAACTTCATAGTAATCTCTTATGATTTTTTGTATCTCTGAGTTATTGGTTGTTATTTCCCCTCTTTAATTTCATATTTTGTTTATTTGGGTCCCCTCTCTTTTCTTCTTAGTAAGCCTGGCTAAAGGCTTATCAATTTATTTTATGTTTCAAAAACCCAACTCTTGGTTTCTTTGATCATTTCTAGTTTTTTAATCTCTATTTTATATATTTCCTCTCTGATCTTTACTATTTCCTTCTTTCTGCTGACTTTGGGCTTTGTTATTTTTCTAATTCATTTAGATGGTAGGTTAAATTGTTTGAGATTTTTCTTGTTTCTTTAGGAAGTTCTCTATTGCTATAAAATTCCCTCTTAGAACTGCTTTTGCTGCATCCCATAGATTTTGGAGTGCCATGTTTCCATGTTCATTTGTCTCAAGGTATTTTCTGATATTTATTTGATTTCTTCATTGACCCATTGTTTTAGTAGTATTTTATTTAGTCTCCACCTGTTTGTTCTTATTCCATTTTTCTTTCTGTAATCAATTTCTAGTTTCATACCATTGTGGTAGGAAAATCCTTGATATAATTTTTATCCTCTTAAATTTGTTGAGACTTATTTTCTAGCCTAGCATGTGATCTATCCTGGAGAATATTCTGTGTGCACTTGAAAAGAATGTGTATTCTGCTGTGTTTTGATATAATGTCCTGTAGATATCTGTTAAGTCCAACTGTCTTTTGTTTCATTTAAGGCCACTGTTGCCTTACTGGTTTTCTTTTGTTATGATCTGTCCATTGATGTAAGTGGGGTATTAAAGTCCCCTACTATGATTGTATTATTGTGAATTTCTCCCTTTATATTTGTTAATATTTTCTTTATATATTTAAGGGCTCCTGTATTGGGTGCATATATATTAACAAATATTATATCTTCTTTTATTGATCCCTTTATTATTGTATAATGACCTTCTTTGTTTTTTCTTATTGACTTTGTTTTAAAGTCTACTTACTCTGATATAAGTATTGCTACCCCAGCTTTCTTTCTGTATCCATCTGCATGAAATATCTTTTTCCATCCTCTCACATATGCTAACAGAGTCTGATTGTGTCTTTACCTCTGAAGTGAGTCTCTTGTAGGTGGCGTATAGATGGATCTTTTTTGTTTTTTGTCCAGTCAGCTACATCTTTTGATTGGAGCATTTAGTTTATTGGCATTTAAAGTGATTATCAATAGGTATGTACTTACTGCCATTTTGTTACTTAGTTTCTGGTTGTTTTTGTAGTACTTTTCTGTTACTTTCTTCTTCTTTTAGTTTATTCCCTTGTGGTTTGATGTTTTTCTTTAGTGGTAAGCTTGTGTTACTTTCTCTCTAGTTGTTTATGTCTATTGTAAATTTTGGATTTGTGGTTACCATGGGGTTCATATATGTTGACCTATAATTATATTTTATTTTAAACTGATAGTCATTAAGTTCAAACATATTCTAAGAGATTTACCTTTTCTAATCTTCCCCCCCCCCATGTTTTGTGCTTTTGATGTCATATTTTACATCTTCATATTAATCCCTTCACTGTTTATTGTAGTTAAAAATAATTTTACAATTTTTGTCTTTTAATCTTATACTAGCTTATTTGTCTTTTAATCTTATACTTATACTAGCTTATTTGTCTTTTAATCTTATACTAGCTTACTTAAGTGGTTGATCCACAGCTTTTAGAATGTAGTCACTTTTAGTAGTGGGATTTTTCCTTTCCCATAAAATCTTACTTTTGTTTACCTTTTCTTTTCCACTTAGCAAAGGCCTTTTAACATATCTTTTAGAGTCAGTTTAGTATTGATGAACTTTTAATTTTTGCCTCTCTGAGAAGTCTTTTATTTTCTATTCTATTCTAAATGATAACCTTGCTGCATAGAGTATCCTAGGTTGTTGATTTTCCCCTTTCAGCACTTTAAATATATTCTGGCCTTCAAAGTTTCTGCAGAGAAATCAGTTGATAGCCTTATGGGGGTTCCCTTGTATGTGACTCTTTGTTTTACTTTTGCTGCCTTTAGAATTCTCTATTTACCTTTAAATGTTGTCATTTTAATTATGATATGTCTTCATGTGGGTCTCTTTGGATTTATCTTGTTTGGGACGCTCTGTGATTCCTGTCCCTGGATATCTGTTTCCTTTTTCAGGTTCAGAAAGTTATATAAAATACATTTTTACTCCTTTCACTTTATGTTCATATCTTGACATATTTCTTCATATCTTCATTTTTTTGAGAAATAAAGGAGCAAAGTGAAGTAATAAACAGAAAATACAATAGTAGTTTATTTGCATCACCCCTCAGTTCCACTTCTCTTCTTACTTCTCCGTTATGAATTTTTGATCATTCTTCCAATTTAGGTTTTTGTCTTTTTGCAGTATGTGGGCCTCTCACTGTTGTGGCCTCTCCCATTGCAGAGCACAGGCTCCGGACACGCAGGCTCAGTGGCCATGGCTCACAGGCCCAGCCGCTCCACGGCATGTGGGATCTTCCCAGACTGGGGCATGAACCCATGTCCCCTGCATCGGCAGGTGGACTCTCAAACACTGTGCCACCAGGGGAGCCCCAACTTAGGTTTTTAATAATTTACTACATATAGATGTATAAATCAATACATGTAGTATTATTTCATACTGTTTCATACTATGTAATATTTCCTATTATATACATGTATCATATTTTATATAACATTCTAAAATGTTTTTGTTCATTTGACCTTAGTTTTCAAAAATCTATCTACACTGAGATAGTCCTTATTTATTGATTTTAGCTGCAGTATACTATTTATTCATGTAAGTATTTCAAAACGATATATTCATTTCTCTACTCATGGAAATTTACTGTATTTTGTTGACTTTAAGATGTAACTTATCACATTTAAAAACCTCTGAAATCTGAATACAGTGCTAATAATGACAAATATGGCCTGCATCTTTACTGTGTAGGACAAGGGTCAGCAAACTTCTTCCATAAAGGAATATATAGTAAATAATTTGGTGTCTGTAGACCACACCATGTTTGTCATAAGTACTCATCTCTACCATTGACACATGAAAGCAGCCAAAGACAATATGTAAATGAATGGATATGTCTGTGTTCTAGTCAAACATTAATTATGGACATTAAACTTTGAATTTCATGTCCTTTTTATGTGTCACAGAATATTCTTCTTTTGATTGTTTTCTAACTACTTAAAATGTAAAAAAACAGAAAAAATTTTAAGCTCTTGGGTCATAAAAAAACAGTCCGTGTGCAAGATTTTGCCCACTGACTGAAGTTTTCTATATAAACACCTGGTATATATAAAATGAAAAGTCAAATAATAACACAATTGATTATAGTATGGTAAGAGCTTTGAAAAAACAAGTATACAGATTTTTAAAACACAAGACAGAAAGGACCTGATCTGATCTTAGCAGACAGATAATAAGTTGATCTGAATCCAAATTCCAACTGAAGGTTTTCTGCAAAGAACTAGAAAATGCAGATCCAAGTTCCAGGTCCAAAGTCCATGTCCAGAGTATAGGTACTTAGTCAATATCTATGACCAAGGTTAGGTCTAAGTTCAAGTCCACGTGATGGTCCAAAGTTCATATATCTGAGGACAAAAGTCATGTCTAATCTCATGGTCCAAGGTATATTTTCCCCATTCAGGATCTGGTCTATTATCAGGACCAAGATCTAGGTCAAATCCATTTATGAGTTCCAGATTCAACATCCAAAGCAAGGTACAGGTTCAGGGTCAAGGTAAATTTCTAAAATTCAAGTTCACATCTATGTCTAGAATTGAAGTACAGGTTCAAGGTCAGGTCCAGGTCCAGATATAAGGTCCACATCTAAGATTAAATCTCTACCTCAATGTCAAGGTCTAAAGCCGAAGTCTACCAACCATGGAGCATGATTAAGAGCAGATTCAAGTTTCTGGACAAATTCAGAGTCAAATTTTAGGTCTTATGTTTCATTCTAATGTCCAAGTCCAGGTAATAAGTTCAGATTAATGTCCAAGATCAAGGTCTGATATCTAGGTCTTGGTCTGAAGTCCACGTTCGAAATCATGGTTCCAAGCACAGGTAAAAGACTGAAGGTCCCATTCCAATGTCTATATTCAATACAAGTTTATGGTAAAGGTCCATAGCTGTGATACAATGTACATGTCTTAGGTCAGGTCCAGGTCTAGGGCCATGTCTAATGTCAATCTCAAATTCCAGGTTATTCCAGGTTCTATGACTTTCCTCCCTTTCCTTCACAATGACATCTCTTCCTTTGTGACATCTGTCATTTCCCCTAGATTTTATTCATCCTTTTCCTCCTTCTACCTAAATCTAATGTTGATTCCCCAGGATATTCCCCTCTTCTAACACTTGCTAATTCTCCCTCAATATTTCCCCCCATCCTTTCCCTTCTCCTGTCTATGATTCCCAAATATTTTCATAAGCAAGAGCATAAGAGCAAGAAAGCCCAGAAATATACATTCCTCTCAGTTTCACTTTCTTAGTATTGATGCTTTTTGTCTCTCTATGCTGGCTGCTTAGGGCAAGACTGAAAATTAGACCTGAAACAAAGGATTTCATCTGAGTGAAGTTCCTGCATCTGGACAAAGACTCATCCTTCAAGTGAAGAAGAGCACAGTGACAGATGCCACCCTATAATGTGAATAAATACATCTGGGTTCAGGATTTTAATACTGAATGAAACATAATATGTTGGTACTATGTATAATTAATGAACATGCTTCCCTTGTTATCTTCATCTCTATAGCTGTAGGATTTATGAATATGCAAGTTAGAAAACCTTAATATGTTAACCCATATGGTCTATGGTGGCCTTCACTGGGATGTAGCCAAACCTTGTATGTAGTTACTTATAAGGAGTTATGGTCAGAATTAGAACTTGTATTCATAATTCATACACATAAGTAATCCACAGGAGGCTTTTGTTAGTATGACTAGAAATCTATAAAATACAAAAGAATAAATTGGTAACTTATTTTACATAAAAATAAAACACTTTAATGAAAGAGATTTAATAAAATATCAAAGTAAAAAGGCAAACCTGGGAACAACCATTTCTAACGTATACCAAAAATATAACAAATATACAATGATTTCCCATAAAACAATTTTAAAAGACCAACACTCAGTAGAAAAATTGTAGAGAATATGAAAAAATAGCTCACAATAAAGGAAATATCATTTTCTTTTAAACATATAAAAATATGAATGATCTATTACAAATATGCTCACATATAATAAAATAGTTACAAATTTAAACTACACTGTACTTTTTGCTCTATTTTTTGATAAACTTAAAACTTCTCAAAAATGAAGTCTATTAATTAAAGTAAAAGTATACTGACTCAGAGTGACAAAGATCTAGACTTTTGATTGCACACTATGTGAGCAAGAATGTGAGGAAGCAGAACCTTCATATATGAAGCTAGGGAAGATAAATTAGTTTGCTGCCTCCCCCTCCATAGGGCAATTTAGCAATATCTATCAAAATATACAATGTGTGTACCTTTTGATCCTAGAGGGTTTTTCCTTGATATTTGTTATACGAATATCATTGCATGTATACAAAATTAAATATGTTCAAGGTTGCTCATTATAAGGCTATTAGTAACTGGAAAAGAATAGAAATAGCCTAAATATGTATCAAAGGAGTAGAATAAGTAAACTCTGGTATCTCCATTCAATGAAATACAGATCCACAGTCACTGAACATGGTGTGTTTTATAATTCAGAACTTTTGGATTTAAAGGTAATATGGTAACTGTGCATTACACGACATTCAAAGACTAGGACAGCACCTCTTTATAAACCACATTAACATTCTGCAGCAAAATGTTTGAAAAATCACATTAAGTAGGATATATAAAGACCATAATATCTAAGTATCTTCAGGTCAGGGCAGGGCAGTTCAGAGAGGGTGAGACTGCATTGCTGGGTCAGGTAGAATAGTGGTTCCTTAAAGATGTTCATGTCCTAATCCCTGGAACCTATGAGTCCCAGGGTTACATGACATCGCATTAGTTTATATATATTAGGTTATATGACAAAAGGAATTTTACAGATGTAATTAACATTATGGACATTGAGATGGTGAGATTATCATGTATTTTCTGGATGAATCCAGTACAGTTGCATGAACCATTAAGAATAGAGAACCATCTCTGGCTGGAAATGAAAGTCAGAAGACAAGAGGAAGAGAGAGGTGGCAGAAAGGAAAGGCACAGAGGACTCTATGCACGATTGTTGGTTTACAGGTGGACAGGGCAAAAAATAATACAAATGTCCTCAGAGGGACTGAGAGAGGCTGACAGCCAACAAGGAAATAGAGACCTCAGCCTTTCAAATGCACAGAACAGAATTCTCTGATTGGTCCATGTCATACCTAGACTTCTAAACTGTTTTAAGAATCTAACTTTGCAGTAATCTGCCCAGGCAGCGATGGAAAACTAACACAATCACCAAATAGAAAACTAATACAATCACCAAATGAGTAATAAAAAACACTTTGTGGGCTTCCCTGGTGGCACAGTTGTTGAGAGTCCTCCTGCCGATGCAGGGGACACGGGTTCGTGCCCCGGTCAGGGAAGCTCCCACATGCCGCGGAGCGGCTGGGCCTGTGAGCCATGGCCGCTGAGCCTGCGCATCCGGAGCCTGTGCTCCGCAATGGGAGAGGCCCGCGTACTGCAAAACAAACAAACAAAAAACACTTTGTTTTCAATTTTTTTACATTTTATTAAAGTATAATATATATGCAGAAAAGTCCACAAATGATACAGGAATATTTTAACGAATTTTCAGTGACTGAGTACATCAGTGCATCCAGAGCCCAGATTAGGAAATAGAACAGTATCAGCATCCCAGAAGATCCACCTGTGCTTTCTTCCACAGGGGCCTGACTTCAGATACTTAAATGAGTTAGGCCTCCTTCTGTACTTGACATAAATGAAATCATAAAAGATGTGCCTTCTTGTGTCTGGCTTCTCTCAATCAACTTTGTGTTTGTGAGATACATCTACAATATTTGTGTACTTATAGATTGTTCATTCTAATTGGTGTATGGTATTCACGATATGGATATACTGTAATTTATTTAACTTTTTTTCTGTTAATGGACGTTTGGGTATTTCTCAGCATTTGGCTTTGTGAGTAGTGCTGCTAGGAACATTCTAATACATGTCTTGTAGCATATACATGTATACTCTATTCTTAGATACGTATCTGGGAATGAAATACTCAGTGATTTAAAGTTTTGTTTTATTTTGTTTTTCTGAAAGGCAAATAAAGAGTTGAAAATCCATCTTGTATATCCATAAAAAAAGGAAATGGCAGCTCTTCCTATACTGATGAGAAAAAAATCTTAAGAGATTATTATAAGTGAATAAAAGGTACAAATAGAGTACATTGTATTTTGTATAAAAAGAGGATAGTAAATTATATTAATATTTGCTTTCATATGCATGAAGAAACTCTTGGAGGATAATAAAAGTGACCACTTTCATATATAGGGAGTGGTGGTGGGAATCCAAGGTGAAACCAGAAGTAGGAGAAAAACTTCCCATGCACACATGTACACACACGTGTGTGTATATGTATCCAGCTTTTAGCAATGCAGCCCTTCTTCTGGGGCAACTGCTGCCTTCCCTGGGGAGAGCTCCAGTCCTCTCTATATTAAAGGTGACTAGAGGCATTGCCCTGCTTCATAATAAAAAAAAACAAAAGTACCAAACCACTTTTTAAAACCATAATTATATTTTAAAACAAAATACCCTCATTATGTGTAAGGCTCTAAAGGGAAAACACTGCATCCAATTTTCCCTGGTTTAAAACTGTGGCACATGTTTCCAAGGTAATTTTTTATAAGAGAAGTTAGCATGCTTTCCTTCCACCCTAATGAAGACCTGGAGTATACTATCCAAATAGGAAGCAATGTAAATCTGAGAAATCAAGAAGTGTTTTTTCAATGCTCAAAACAATGACCATATTTGTTTCCTCCACCCATAATATATATTCCCATGGCAGCCTCCTAAAAGGAGCAGCCTCACAGCCAGGCTTGGCTGCATGGGCCTGTCAGACCTCTGCACCTCTTCACCTCCTTTGGCCCTGTCCAGTAGGAAAGCACAGGAAGGCACAGAGCCACCTACTCTGTCCAAACATAATGCCAAAATACATTATGAGTGTGAAAGTGACTCACCAATTTCTGGTCCCAAGTCAAAGCTCAGTAAAAGTTTGTACCACCTCCTCCAATCACAGTCATAAATCTGGCTTCTTCTGCCTAAGAAGTCATCATAATTGATAAAATGGCTGCATTTCAAAGACAAAACAGTCAATATACTGGGCAGGTCTCCCCATCCATTTCTCGGAAGCCATACACGCAATTTATGACCCTTCTAACTGATCATCATTCAGGAATGCATTGATTTTTTTAACCACATAGTTGACATCTCTGATCCATGGCTTCAAAGGAAACTGATATTTAAACAGCAAAATAATTTCAGCCTTTATATTTGTAAGTGATCAGCAATTCCCATCATTTTATACCACTTTCTGCAAGCTTCTGGCTCTGAGAGAATCTATGATTTATGGCCTTCACATTGAAGAAACAAATCAGCGTTTCTTCAGTGCAGGAGCTCTGTTGAACATTGTGGTTGACAAATTCTAAAGATATTCCCCCAAGATTTCTGCCCTCTGGTTATTCAATCAAACACTAGTCTAGGTACTGTTGTAAGGATGTTTGTAATTAAGGCTACCATGTATCTGCTCTTAAATAGGGAAATAGCCTTGGATTATCCAGGTGGGCACATCACATGAACCCTTCAAAGAAGAAGAGGGAGACAGAAAAGTCAGTCAGAGAGATGTGGCAGAGGAAGGCAGAAGAGATTAAACAGCAAGGGAGGACAGAGACACATTAAGTGTGAAAAGGACGTGACCCTTTATTGCTGGCTTTAAAAATGGAGGAAGGGGAACATGAGCTAAGGAATGTTGTTATCCTCTAGAAACTGAGAACAGACCCCAGCTGACTGCCAGGAAGGCAACAGAGACCTCAGTCTTACAAGCACAAGGAACTGAATACTGCCAACAACCTGAGTCAGCTGGGAAGCAGATTCATCACCAGTGCCTCTAGAAAGAAATGCCGCCCTACTGCTACATTGGTTTCAGCCTCTTGAAGCCTGGAGCAGAGAAACAGTTGAGCCATGCTATGCCCAGATTTCTCAAATACAGAACTGTGAGATAATAAAAGTGTATTGTTTTTAGTTGCTAAATTTGTGATTATTTGCTATGGAAGCTATAGAAAATGAATACAAATATTTATTAGGTTTTGTATAAGAAGTAAAATTTTCCGATAAAACATGACATGGTGTCATCTTCACACAAACCACAGTATTCACCCCAATAGCATAGTCATTAACATCCTTACTTTCCTCTGCCTCATTCTGTCTTTACCACCATATTCTCCTCAAGACAGACTATTGTGACTCTATCATTCACGAATAAATGTGTTTCAAAGCATTTCTGCAAAAACTGAGTGTTACTCATCTTTTAAATTTTTATAGCACCTAGTGCAGAGCCTTGCGCATTGAAGGTCTTCAATAACCACTCACTGGAATAGATGATTTATTTTTTTTCCCATGAATTAGGGATCAGTCTGTAATTATATCTAGAAGTCAGTCTGAAAAGAGGGATCAAGTGTTGGTCTATAGATTTAGAAACATTCTTGAGGATTAACTTGTGGTTAGCACTTATATCATCTTCTGCTTGTGGCTTAAGCAGAGTTCTAAATTAACTTTGGAAATTCACCAAAATCTTCAGATTAGTTCTAAGCCTTCTTCAGCATTTACTCTGTGTAAAAACTGACAAATCCCCCTAATTAATGAGCCATGCAACTCCAGGAAAACTGTTTACATTTCCTTAACCCCAATAATAGGGAGGAAGATTTTGTGAGACATAAAGCAAGTGAGGGAAGTGCTCACGCCCTGTGACAATAGCAGAACCCAGAAAGAAGAAGAAAGACTCCTCTTCTTTCCTGGCAAGGACTCAGCCAGTGAAAAGTCATGGACTCTCTTTACTACAGCACCCCCCAACTTCTTTTTCCCCTCTATAAAAGTGGTCTCTTTCCCTTGCCATGTGGGGAGCTTGCACATGACTTGCCACAATTGCAGACTCTGGAATTCCAATTCTCTGTTAATTCCAAATAAACCCACCTTTGCTGAAGAAATATCTGGCAGTCTATTTGTTTTAGGTTAATACTTTGGTGACCCATACAGGTAACAGATAAGACACCCAAAACCTCCAGGGCCAGTGAGCAAATAGGTGCAGAACCCACAATTGAGCCCCTTTTTGCTCACTGCTTTTCTCATTGACCTTGAAGTTATGTCTTTCTCCTGGATTCAAGCTCACACCCTCTTTGCATTTGAAGCTCTCCAGGTTTTATTCATCATCTATTTTAAGGTTTGTCTTTCTGGTTAAGGCCCTGTTTTGTTTACAAGTGCTCGTTTGACACTTCAGTCTGATTTTGAGATCAGAGTGCTTCAACACAACCTGGCTGAAAATGCTTTCAGCCCTTTCCTTCAGAAACAGGGGCTGCTCCACTGAAACTGCGCTGGCTTTTCAGTTTCAGCCTATTCCTTTGGAAGAAGCTGTTCTCTGGAAACTGGATAAAAAATCTTTGACCTGGCTCTTCTGGACAAAGCTCTTCCCTTAAACTGGCTGGTATTAGCTTGCAAGCTGTTTGAAGTGAGCTGTATAAACTGTTTGAGAATTGTTCTTTTACTCAAAGTAAAAGAACTTCTGAGAAATGGAATCTCAGTTATCCAAGTACTTTGAGAGTGCCCTGCCCAACAGGGGCTCCGGCTGATTTTATGTTTAAAACCCACAGTTCTTACTCATGCTCATTTCTAGTTAAATGGACCGACCTGATAAAAGGAAATTTAGACTATCAATGGCTGTTATGGGATTTTTGAATTCCCCAAACTTATTTCCTTAAAGCAAATTGGATTACAATGGCTCAAAAACTTCCAGAACTGAGGAGAATGTCTCTTTCAATTGGTATTTTGAGGCTTCCAAATGCTACCAAGATTCTAAAATTGCCTCTCTTTATAATAAAACTTTAAGATTAACTGAAGCAAGATAAATAATTAAATAAAGATAAAATGACTCCCAAAGCCTCAGGCTCTACTTCCATGGATTCCTGTCTCAGGCTCTGCCCCCAGTGCCATCTTGTTTCTCTCCCTTGGCCCCTCAGACACCACTTCCAGCACCCTTTTCCTCCTTTCCTTGTATACTGTTTACACCTCCTCTATACCCTCCATTTCCCCACACTAATTCTCTAGCCAAATTTCCCCTTTTCTCTGAAACTCCACACACTTTACTCTGAATTTGTTAGAACCTGTTTCTTTAAAATCCAGCCTTCTGTGGATCCCAGAGGCTAAACCCCTTAATTTATTTTTTAATAGGTTTTTACTGGAGTATAATTCTTCACAATACTGTGTTAGTTTCTGTTGTACAACAAAGTGAATCGGCCATATGCATATATACATACCCATATCCCGTCCCTCTTGCATCTCCCTCCCACTCTCCCTATCCCACCCCTCTAGGTCCTCACAAAGCACCAAGCTGATCTCCCTGTGCTATGCGGCCTCTTCCCACCAGCCAACTATTTTACATTTGGTAGTGGACGTATGTCGATGCTACTCTCACTTTGCCACAGCTTCCCCCTCCCCCTTCCTCCATGTCCTCAAGTCCATTCTCTATGTCTACATCTTTATTCCTGCCCTGCCACTAGGTTCATCAGTACCATTTTTTTTTTTTTTTAGATTCCATATATATGCATTAGCACATGGTATTTGTGTTTCTCTTTCTGACTTACTTCACTCTGTATGACAGACTCTAGGTCCATCCATCTCACTACAAATAATTTCATTTCTTTTTATGGCTGAGTAATATTCCACTGTATATATGTGCCACATCTTCTTTATCCATTCATCTGCTGACAGACATTTAGGTTGCTTCCATGTCTTGGCTATTGTAAATAGTGCTGCAGTGAATATTGTGGTACATGTCTCTTTTTTTTTTTTTTTTTTTGCGATACATGGGCCTCTCACTGCTGTGGCCTCTCCCATTGCGGAGCACAGGCTCCGGACGTGCAGGTTCAGTGGCCATGGCTCACGGGCCCAGCCGCTCCGCAGCATGTGGGATCTTCCCAGACTGGGGCACGAACCCGTGTCCCCTGCAACGGCAGGCAGACTCTCAACCACTGTGCCACCAGGGAAGCCCGTACATGTCTCTTTTTGAATTATGGTTTTCTCAGGGTATATGCCCAGTAGTGGCATTGATGGGTCATATGGTAGTTCTATTTTTAGATTTTTAAGGAACCTCCATACTTTTCTCCATAGTGGTTTTATCAATTTACATTCCCACCAATAGTGCAAGAGGGTTCCCTTTCCACCACACCCGTTCCAGCATTTATTGTTAGTAGATTTTTTGATAATGGTCATTCTGACTGGCATAGGCTGCTACCTCATTGTAGTTTTGATTTGCATTTCTCTAATAATTAGTGATGTTGAGCATCTTTTCATGTGCCTCTTAGCCATCTGTATGTCTTCTTTGGAGAAATGTCTATTTAGTTCTTCCACCCATTTTTTAATTGGATTATTTGGGGTTTTTTTGATATTGAGCTCCATGAGCTGTTTGTATATTTTGGAGGTTAATCTTTTGTCCATTGTTTCATTTGCAAATATTTTCTCCCATTCTGAGGTTTATCTTTTCATCTTGTTTATGGTTTCCTTTGCTGTGCAAAAGCTTTTAAGTTTAATTAGGTTCCATTTGCTTATTTTTGTTTTTATTTTCATTACTCTAGGAGGTGGGTCAAAAAAGATCTTGGTGCAATTTATGTCAAAGAGTGTTCTGTGGACACTGTAAGCCACTGTAACACACTGTGTAAACTGTAAGCCATAGTCAAAGATTTTCCCAAAGTAACTGAATAGTCTCACAGATTCGCTGAGGGATTTAAGATAGTCATTCAAACTTATCAACCTGGTTTCTCTGACTTATATCAGCTAGTTTATATGCTTGTTGGTGAAGACCAGACCCAGCAATTGGATGAAAATTGCTAATTGAGAAAATTCTGAAAGGTCTCTACAATTACAACCAGGAGACCAGCCGACTACCTTATTATATGTTCAGGCTCAGGCAATTGCTAGGTGACTTCATCAGCAACTCCTGGGGTTTTCCCAAAAGTCTGTTGATTGGAATGAAATTCAACCATGCACACAAAAATCTGATGAATCTGTTCATGTCTACAGGTATTACAATTGACTGACTAGAGACTGTTTTAAAGACAATTCTGGTCTTTCTTTAGATGTTGATTCTACCCAGGTAGCTTTTAATTCTATGTTTATTAATGGGCTGAAGCAGGATATTTCCTGTTTAGGAAAAAAGGACCAGCATGGAATGGGAAACAATGCCCACTCAGATTTAGTTAATCTGGCAAATCAGGTCTCTCAAACTCTAGGTGACTCACTTAAAATGAGGACCACCAAAATCTTAATCTTCAACTCCAGGAAATGAAGGCTCCTAAATGAAACCAAAACACTTGTAGCTTCCACTATTATTGCAAAGAGCCAGGATATTGGAAATGAGATTGTTAAAAGTTTAAGCACTTTAGGCACCTTCAGCCCTCTCATCAGTCTTTCAGGTATAGTCTTCCCAATTCTCAATGATAGGGTTCCAAGGCACTAGAGGGGATCTTCCCAACCCTCCTCTTAATTAGCTTGGAGAAACATTCCTCCAGATTGGGGATGGATTTCTTCCAATTCTAATTGTTACATGATCCACACCCTTGTTGCTCAGCCCCACAACTATAAAGCAGTCCCAGGCTCAGGGTACTAAAACACTTCAATTAGTAGGGATCAATAATGAGCCTGAAAGGATTCCTATCTCTGAACCGATGCCTTTTTGTTTTAGGCCCTTTGAGATATTCACACCTTTATCTCCATAGTTTCTCTGCCCCTACCCATTTATTAGGGCAAGAGTTCTTAGATAATTATCATGCCAGAATCCTTTCCAAAAGGTATAATTAATTCTAGAACTTGACAGCAGTCATCAAAGCAACCAATCGAATTAAATGACCATTTGACAACTTTTATTTGTTCTATTTCTGACAGTACTAGAACTGATTCTGGAAACACTGATTATTTGTTTCTACTGAATCAGCTACATTTTTTATGGGAAAGATCTCCAACTGATGTTGGCAAAATTCAGAGGGCAACGTCCATCAAAATTTATGTAGACTCCTCAAAACCTCTTGCTAAAATTAACCAATATCCTACAAGTAAAGAAGATCTTCAAAGCATAAATTCCATACTAAAAAAATTACAAGGCTCAAGATCTCATTATCCCTTTTACTAGCCCCTAAACACTCTCATTTTACCAGTGAGAAAACCTACATTCTGAGGATGGAAGTTTGTGCAGAACATGGAAACAATAAACAACATTATTATCCCTCAATAGCCTGTTGTTCCTAAACCTCATACTTTACTAACATCCATTCCCACCAGAAGTACATTCTTTACTGTAACTGATTTATGTAGTGCATTCTTTAGCATTTCAGCTGATAAAGCTAGCCAGTGCCTTTCTACTTTCACTTGGGAAGAAAAATAATTCACCGGGACAGTAATGCCTCAGGGCTTTACTGAGTCCTTATTTCTTGCAAATTCTGAAGGCTGATCTGGATGATAAAATGTTCCCAAGAGGTTCTACTTTGTGCAGTATGTGAATGATTTGCTTTTTCCTCTCTTTCTCCAGCCTCATTACAGGAAGACAACACCCACTTGCCAAAGCTTTTAGCCTTAAAGGGGCATAAGGTCACCAAAAAAATGTTGCAGTTTGCCCAAAGCCAGGTTTTGTATTTAGGACATCTGATATCAAAACAAGTGTTATGCCTAAATCCAGATAGAATTTATGGTATCCTAAGTTTCCCAAAACCCAAAGCTAAGCACCAAATTCAACGTTTTCTTGGGCTAGTTGGTTATTGCCAAAGTTGGATTCCAAACGAACCTCTGTATGTTTTACTCAACAATAACAACCCCAACCCAATTTTATGAGAAGTACCAGACAACACAGATTTTAAGGCCTTAAAGAATAGCTTGATGAACACACCTTCCCTTGAGCATCCCAATTATCAGATTCCTTTTTTCCTTTTTGTGTATGAAAAGGAAGGAATGCCCTTGAGGTACTCACCCAAAAACATGGAGACCACCATCAATCCACATGTTGTTATAGCCAGCTCTGGACCCTGTGGCACAGGGATACCCTCAGAGCCATTATGGTCACAGTCTTTTTGGTCAAGTTTATCAAGAAAAATCATTGTAGGATACCATTTAACAATTTTTGTACCTCATGCAGTAGTAGCTCCCCTGAATTCTCATCACACAACTTTTCTCAGCCATTGGACTCACCTCTTATAAAATTATTTTGTTAGCTGCTCCTCACATAACTCATTTACATTGTAAAAACCTTCACCCTGTAACTCTTCTCCCCTATGTCACCAACAAAGTCTCTAATGGCTACTTCATGCTGATGGACCATCTCCTGACTCCTCACAATGATCTACAGGAAATTCCCTTGGGTAACACTGACTTCTCATGGTTCACTAATGGTTCTTACTTAAAAAGTGACAATGGCAAATATTGTGCTGGGTATGCTATTGCAACCCCTTTTGATGTTGTTGAGGTGGCATCTTTACCTAAGGCTACTTCAGTCCAATAAGCTGAATTATACTCTCTTCCATTAGCTTGTACTTTAGCCAGTGACAAACTGCCAGTACTTATACTGATAGTAGACATGCTTTTGGAGCGGCTCATGATTTTGGAATATCATAGAAGCAATGTGGCTTCCTTACTTCCAGCTAAAATAAAATGTAAAATGTCCCCTTTGCTCATGAATTATTAAGTGCAATACTTTTACCTGCTGCTTTAGTGATTATTAAGATTCTGGGGCATTCTAAACTTTATTCTCTAGAAGGTAAGGGAAATCACCTTACTTATATTTCCATAAGAAATGATTCCCTTAAAGGGACCAACAGTAGCCAAACCTCTGTCATGGTCCAATAGGATATTTCCCCAAATGATAATTCAGAAAAACTGGCTAGAGTGGCCAAAAATTACCTCAGAAAAAGAAAAACAATATTGAAAATTCAACAATTGTTGGTTTAAGAAAAATGGAAAACTCTGGTTTGGAACAAATAACAACCCAGTCCTACCAGAGACTCAAAAATAGCTACCCTTCACCAATGTATATGCATTAAACCATTGTTCTACTGATAAAATGATAGCATTCATGAATCAATATTCATGTGGAAACTTAATAAGGCCACAAAACGTATTTACCTCCCTTGTCCTTCTTGTGAGAAGTATGACCCAGGGAAGCCTTTTCTTACTGCTCCCAGATATTTGAAACTGGTTAATGGACCATTTGAGATCTGGAAAATGGATGTTGAGCATCTTTTCTTGTGCTTTTTGGCCATCTGTATGTCTTCTTTGGAGAAATGTCTATTTAGATCTTCCACCCATTTTTTGATTGGGTTATTTGTTGTTTTTTTTTTTTTGATATTGAGCTGTTTGCATATTTTGGAGATTAATCCCTCGTCCGTTACTTCATTTGCAAATGTTTTCTCCCATTCTGAGCGTTGCCTCTTTGTTTTGTTTATGGTTTCCTTTGCTGTGCAAAAGCTTTTAAGTTTTATTAGATCCCATTTATTTAATTTTGTTTTTATTTTCATTACACTAGGAGGTGGATCAAAAAAGATCTTGCAGAGATTTATGTCAAAGAGTGATCTGCCTATGTTTTCCTCTAAGAGTTTTATAGTATCTGGCCTTACATTTAGGTCTTTAATCCATTTTGAGTTTATTTTTGTGTATGGTGTTAGGGAGTGTTCTAATTTCATTCTTTTACATGTAGCTGTCCAGTTTTCCCAGCACCACTTAATGAAGAAACTGTCTTTTCTCCACTGTATATCCTTGCCTCCTTTGTCTTATCAACACCACTAATCATTAGAGAAGGGCAAATCAAAACTAAAATGAGGTATCACCTCACACTGGTCAGAATGGCCATCATTAAAAATCTACAAACAATAAATGCTGGAGAGGGTGTGGAGAAAAGGGAACCCTCCTACATGTCGGTGGGAATATAAATTGGTACAGCTACTATGGAGAATAGTGTAAAGGTTCCTTAAAAAACTAAAAATAGAACTACCATATGACCCAGCAATGCCAATCTTGAGCATATACCCAGAGAAAACCATAATTCAAAATAAGGCATGTACCACAGTGTTCATTACAGCACTATTTACAATAGCCAGGACATGGAAATGACCTAAATGTCCATCAACAGAAGAATGGATAAAGAAGATGTGTTATATATATGCAATGAAATATTACTCAGCCATAAAAAAGAACAAAATAATGCCATTTGTAGCAACATGGTTGGACCTAGGGATTGTCATACTGAGTGAATTAAGCCAGACACAGAAAGACAAATATCATAGGATATCACTTACATGTGGGATCTAAAAAAAAGGGGGGATACAAATGAACTTATTTACAAAACAGAAGTAGAGTTACAGATGTAGAAAACAAACTTATGGTTACCAGGGGATGGGAGGCATAAACTGGAAGATTGGGACTGACATATACACACTCATTATTATATATAAAATAGATAACTAGTAAGAACCTGCTGTATAGCACAGGGAACTCAACTCAATACACTGTAATGACCTATATGGGAATATAATCTAAAAAAGTGTTGATATATGTATAACTGACTCACTTTGCTGTACATCTGAAACTATCACAACATTGTAACTCAACTATACTCCAATAAAATTTTTTCAAAAAAAAGTACTATTGCAACTACTGAGGTTAGTAATAACAGAACATTTTGTCATCTGAAAAACATTTAATTCTGTGTTCCAATTCCATATGGCGTTTTCCTTTATTTTCTCTATCAAAAATTTATTGACTAAAAAAATCTGGAAAATGGATATCATACAACTTCCTATGTTTCATGGAGATAAATATGTTTTAGTCATCATCTGAATGTTTTCACACTGGACTGAAGCCTTCCTTTGCAGACAGTTTACTGCCTCTTCTTGACTAAAGTCATTTTCGAAAACATTGTCCCTACCTGGGGAACTCTTCTCAAACTTCATAGTGATTATGGAACCCATATGTACTGCTGGCCTGGTACTTTGATAAATCCATGCTGTTTGGCCAATTTTACACTTTCACAGTACTTACCACCCTCAATCCTCTGGTTTAGTCAAATGCACTAATGACATTATTAAGACTCAGTTGGCAAGCTTTTTAGAAGCCTTCCAAATACCCTGGCCAAAAGCATTGTTGTGGTCCTTCTAAATCTCAGATCCCCCCATTCTGCAACTCATTAACTCTCACCACTTGAGATAGTAACAGGATGCCCAATGCATTTGTCTCCTGCTTCTTTTGACCCAAGACTGATAATAGGAGAGATACTCCAATATTGCAAAGGCCTAAATTGCTTCTATTAAAAATACCCATGCTTTGGTAGAGAAATCTCTTCACAGTACACTCTTGGGAGACAAAGATTTTAAGCATCACACTTTACAACCTGGAGATTTCATCTGTTGGAAAAGACACCTCCAGAAGAACTCTCTTCAACCTCACTAGAGAGACCCCTATCAGGTACCGCTAACCAATACTTGTGCCACTAAACCCCAAGAAATAGACTCTTAGTTTCACATCATACACCTAAACAAAGCACTGAACCCTGCCTGTACCTGAACATCATCTGGTGGCTTGAAAGCAAAGATTCTTATAATTGAAGCAGAAGATATCTGGTGAGACATCTTTCCCAATTTATCCAGACTAGGTCTGTTGGAAGTTTGTTACCAAACCTTTGATGATTACATAATACTTCAGATGAGTTCCAATACCTATATCTTGCAAACATTTGAACTTCACATAAAACGTGTCTGAGAGTTTTGCCTCCTACCCCTCCTTTTAACACAAATATGACCTCAGTAGGTTTCTAATCTCTTCACTTTCCCTCTGACATGAGAGACTACACCCAAGAAAGGTCCTTCCTAGCACTGAGGGACAAAAAGCTACTAAAACTAGAAAACCTGACTCTTTCAGGGAAAGATCTTGACCAAAAGGGGAAAGTGTGAAAAATTAATAAACAGAAACCTCAATTAAATAGTGTAGGAGATCAGAAGGGGGAGCTCTCAGACCCTTCAACAATAGCAGAGACCAACAGGAAGAAGAATGGCTCCTCTTCTTTCCTGACAAGGACTTCTCCACCAATGAAAAGCCAAGGACTCTGTTCACTATAGTCCTCCCTACTTCCTTTTCCCCTCTATAAAAGTGTTCTTTTTCCCGTGCTGTGTGGAGAACTTGCATTACGTTTGCCATGGTTACAGACTTCCAAATTGAAATTCTCTGCTGATCCCAAATAAACCCATCTTTGCTAGAGAAAAATCTGGCATTCTTTTTGTTTTATGTCAACAAATGTTATTGTCCTGGGATATTGCCTTGAGATTATTGTGCTTCTAAGTTTGCTACCCAGACAGCATGGAACAGAAAGACCCACAAAGAAAAGATGTTCAAATCATGCATTTTATTGAATCAATTCAAAAGGTAAGATGAAAATTCAAAGAGAAGAGATAAGGCAAATTAACACTTAGGAAAGGGTATAAGCAGAGTAGAAGGACTACACTACTTAATTTGAGAATAGACAATTATAGTAATTATAGTAGTTATCTATTGCTGTATAAAAAATCACCCCCAAAGCTAGCCCCTTAAAACAACAGATAATAATTATATCATAGTTTTGTAATTCAGAAATGCAGGAGAATCCTAGAACAGAATAGTCATTAGGAAAATATTGAGAAACTCTGAATAAAATACAAACTGTAGTTAAAGAAAAAGTAAAATGCTTTATTCAGTTAAGTATGTTTTTTAAGAAAGTTTGTGAGTGCTACAAATACTATCTTTAATTCCTCTAATTTTAATCCAAAAATGATACCTTGGCTGGTTATAAAATTCTGTGGGAATTGATTTTCTCCTTCAGTTTTTTTATGCAAGTGGTTTATTGCTTTCTGGAATCTAATGTTTTATGGAGAAGAGTAAAAATAATTTATGTTTTCCCTCCTTTGTAGAACATGTGATCTTTCTACATGGCTTCCAATAGTCTTTTATTTATTTACTAAATTATTTATTTTAGTTCTTATCCATTGCATTTTGATCATTTCTCCACCTTGTCCTAAAAGCTATAAATTTGCTTCTTTTTCATCTCAGATCTATTCTTTAGTGCTTCCTTAGTTTCAGATCTATGATAAATTCTGATTTTTTGTTTTTCTTCCATATCTTATAAGTAATAAGATGATACATATGGAATGATACATATGGAATATGGACTACATAAACCATACAATAATGGTATAATTTGTACAATAGAAGAAGAAAAACATAAGAAAAAGGACAGAAAAATTAGTCAAGGACATAATAAAAATAAAACTTTAAAATAAAGGGCTGAGTCCAGAACCTTCCAGTTTCCAAAAAAAGAGAAAGTACTTACTATTAAGATGACTAAACTAGATGAATAAACTTCAAGAATAAGAAATGGATATCACCATCATAACTTTTTCCTCTTGTTATTCTGTTATATCTTCTGTCTTCAGTACTCTCTCTTTTTTTCATTGAGAGCTTCTTCTTCTTCTGAGAATACTAATAAACTTTTGCAAAACTTTTGTCTGTTTTTTTGAATTTCAACATGTATTCTTCATTTGAACTTCATTTCTCATATCTATGTTGGAAACAACATATTTACAGATCTTTTCTTATTCATCTTTGAATGTAAGTTTTATATGTATTGTTACATAATTTGTCCTAGAAAAAAATATTGAAGGGTTCCACTCAACTCCTGTCTTTGTCTTCCTGGATACTTTTTATTTTTCACATAGTGTCTGAGTTGGAAGGCTGTATATCAGTGGTTTGTAATTTCTGTTAGAACTTGTATTGCTTGAGTGTGGGAGGTGGCAACAGTATCCAGAGTGAACTGGCAAAACGAACAGTCTACAGCTGGTAGTTCTAATTATGGTAAGTTCTTTCTTAGCATTTGCCAAATTTGAAATACCATCTGCCTGAGGGCTGTATGTGCTCCCTTGATGAGAAGTGGAGGCTACCTCGAGTTCATTATTTCCCTTGTTTTGAGGAGAGCAAGTTGCATTTTGGGAAACAAGTGACTGTGAGATTCCCTTGGCTCCCAAATTTTTGTTGCATAGTTATCAACTTACCTCAATTGACTTTCATCTGAAACTGCAAACCTGAATCTCATCTCATCATTACCCAACATTCTCTGCCCTGCTTCACCTTGTATCATTCAGGACTCTTTATGAGTAAAGAAACCGAAATGGCTTTGGCAATAAGGTTTTTGTTGAGTTGTTTGTATAAATAAAAATATAGAAGCTGGGTGAATTCTATATAGGGATTGACCTGCCAGCAAGGACCCAGTGTATCTCTAAATTTGTTCTGCTCACTTCATTCATAACTGAATATTGTTAAAGCTGGGTAATGGACACATGTGGTTTATTACATTTTCTCTTCTTTTGTATTTTTGTTAAATTTTCAATGTAAAAAGTAAACTGAAATTACCTAAATGGGGAACTCTCCATGTATCTCTCCCTAGCCTCATCATTTTAAAAATGGGGCCTGTTTTCAGGGCCTTTTCCTCCCTTTCATCTTATACTCAGACCTCTGTATTATACTTGATATGGAAAGGATCCTCTGTGCCTGTCTTTCTTCTATTTGATCCAAATTTCATGTATCTGGTAAATTTGTTATATGGACTTGAGGCAGGTGGATGAAAGATGAATTTTACTACACTCTCTTAAACTTTGGTTCATTCAGACAGGTTGATTTTAGAAAAGCAAGTTAAATAAACAAGAACTTTTCCTTGACAAAACAGTTTATTGAGAAGGGCATTTATTAATTTATTTGAGCAGAGGTGTCAATAATGCTCTAAAAACACAAAGCACAAAACACAAAACTGTACTGGATATAAATAATCCTAAAAATATCATGACCATAGATAGTACTTAGTCTTTTCCAGCTTTTCTCTTTGCATGGCCCTCACTCATTTTCTGTTGAAATTACAATTCTTTTTTTGAGGCTGCTGCACCTAGTTCTGGTAACAAAGGAATCTCAGCCCTCGGGACTATTAAAGCCTCCTTCCATTCTATGAATGAAGTTTTTATATATAATTTTCTCAATTCTACAGTGCCATTATTGTAAAAAGCAATTTATGATATGGTGTATCATTGAATTAATAATGATTTTTCCATAATAGGGAACATAGGTATTTGAAGGTTCTTTCTGATTTCAGAAACGTTGAGTATGACAAAATGCAGCAGTTAGAATTGCATAAATCTATAATTCTTCTGTTTTCATAGGCCCAAGTAACCTGAAGTTTCTTAGAAATCCAGGTGCCAGCAGTCAAACCAGATTGTGGCTTAGCTTCTGCAGCCTTGCTGGGGCTAGTGGGGAGCAGGTTGTCTGAGTCAGGTCCCTTTTTCTGTGAGTTGTGGCTTTGCAGGGGTTCCTTGTTGCTCATATCTCTGTTTTACTGGGACACCAAGCTTTCTACATACCTGGCTGAAACTGCCCAATTCTGTTGCTCAGATACAGGAAGAGTTACCTTTGGAGAGTGTGTAATAGCACTTAGAACTGTCTTGTGTTCTCTGTCACACCCCTGCTTGACCATCTGAGTCTTTCCACGGAGAAATTGTCTACACTACTGTACATATTATCATATCCTATTGCCTCCTTATTCCTTATTTAACATAGCATGACACTGTGGTTTACATCAACTGCAGGGTGTCAGTGATGGCAGTTGTATTGAAACCAAGAATCACCAACCTGAATACAATGGTCCTCAGAATATCATTTAACTCAATCGCTGACGTACAAGTTAACACAGTGGGATCCAGTTTCAAGAGGGAGGAAAACTGTCTTACAGGTCAACACAGTGGGATCTGTTTTCAAGAGGGAAGTAAACTGATACAAAACAATTGTGACAGAGTTCCTGGGAAAGGTAATGAGCATCTGTCTTTTCTGGAACATGTGGAACCTCCTCCCCAAATGAACACACAGCCTGTAGGTGCCACCACCATGTTTTCATGATGGGCAATTCTTTTCAGGGTAAAAGAAATTCAGCTGTCATATCATATCTTTTAACATCCCATTCTCTAATAATAAAGGAAGCCTCAATCAGCCACATGGGGAAGAAGTGACTACTGATGTTCTGATTTAAATTAATGAAGGTCTTCTTTCCACCTCTGCAAATGTAGAGCGATATATAACCGCAGCTCTGGAATGCTTGTATTGTACTAAATTCTTTCCGCTAGCCCATCTCAAATCTTTACTGGACTGCATCAAGAGTAAAATAAGGAATTTTGTGAAATAATGCAAGGCTAAATTTACTCAAAATTAAAAATTTCCCCTGTGATTATGTTTTTCATATATTTAGAGGTATTAGAATATTCTCTATTTGTAAATAATGATGAGGAAAGATGGTAAATTATTTTGTTTGGTTTTACTTTTTAAAATGAAATACAGAATTGGCAATGCTATTACAGTTTCCTATAGCTAGTCCATGAAATTCAAAACCTTGATGAGGACTTCAATGATTCATGGGTACTCCAAATCCTAGCTAATGTCTGTAATGGCACAATGTCTGAACAGAAGAGTATTTAGTAAGTGCCTGTTATTGTCATTGCTATTCCCAGGAAGAAAACTGGTCATCTGAGGGTGTTGGATTTGCTCTTCTGAATTTCTTTTCTCCCATTTGTGAACTGGAGAATAGAGGGTGAAATTTGCAATGACTTTAGTGAAGGAAAATGTGTGCTCTTTGTGCACATGTGTTTATACTCAACAAAACATTGTCACATGTATTTGGTATAAGACAGCCCACAAACAGCTGCATCTGTTTGACAAATCAGGAAACCTAAAAGTGCTTAACTAGTATATAGCTATCTTCAGATCAAAGCTCCTATAGGTGGATTTTGACTTAAGATTTACCATACTTTGTACTATGTCTTACCACTCTGGCAACAGCTTGATTAGACTAGGGTGAGCGGCCTGTAGATTTAGCTGTGGTGGGGTGGTCTGGTATGAAGTATCTGCCTAAAACTAACACGCTAAATTTGATACTGTCTAACCAAGGCAGATAAATTTTCCTCTTTGTAAATTTTAATACAAAACGTATTGAGAAGATGTAGCGAGTGTGATAAAAAGTACAGATATAGGGCTTCCCTGGTGGTGCAGCGGTTGAGGGTCCGCCTGCTGATGCAGGGGACACGGGTTTGTGCCCTGGTCCGGGAGGGTCCCGCATGCCGCGGAGAGGCTGGGCCCGTGGGCCGTGGCCGCTGAGCCTGTGCGTTCAGAGCCTGTGCTCCACAGCGGGAGAGGCCGCGGCAGTGAGAGAGGCCCGCGTACCGCAAAAAAAAAGTACAGATATAAATTCATCCATCCATTCATTCATTCTACAAACAATCATAGGAGCCATGTCAAAGGAAGAAAGAAATACCAAGAATAAGAAATAAGAGATGCTTGCTTCTTAAGAGATGATCACTCTACTTTCCATTAGAAGAGCAGAATTTCCATTGTATCCTGAACTATAAAGATTTCACTTACATGTGATAGTTTCTGAGTTCTCTTTTATCACACATAACAAATCCAGCTCAAGCTAGTTTAAGGAAGAAAGATGGTTTTACCGTACAGGTAAGAGCTTTTCTCACATAACCCAAGTCAAGAAAACCATTGGGTACTAGCAAGGACCTGGATGCAGGGAATCTGCCACCTGACTGCTCCCTGTCTCCTGTCTCTGCACCTCTACTTCAGTCCTCTTTCAGAGCATTTCTTTTTTAGCAAAAAAAGCAGCAGAGCAGCTTGTTTAATTTTCCCATCACCTTAGCCTGGAATTCCCAGTCTCCAGTTTACAGACCAGCCACCAGAGAGAGACCTTGACCTCTGACAGTGTCCACTCCCAATTCTAAGTTCCTGAGGAAGGGTTTTAATGCCTCAGCTTGGATCAGGTGCCCATAACAGCAGTTCCTATTTTCATTATGTGGTGAGGAAAGGAAGGCATTTCGCAGGAAGAGGGCTGTAAGTCAAAAATCCATTTAAGGGTCTGCCACAGTTTTCCTGCATTTCCACTTACGTCTATGAAACCAACCTCCTATTTCTTGAAACCCAGAAGATTTTAGAATGTAAGAAATGGCAAATGTATGGTCTTTTCTCTGAAAAAAAATATATAGTCAGGTATTGAAAATAATGGTGGGATGGGGGATATTTATTCTGGTGTTACAGCCAGAAGACCCAGAAACGTCTGAATCCATATTAGATCTGCACCGTGTCCATTGGTTCACCAGTGGAAGGATTAACAACAGAAGGAACCTTAATACCATATTCTTTTAAATTGTTTGTTTTATTTTTAAATTTTAATTATTGTGGTAAAAACACTTACCATGAGAGTTACCCATATTTTCATATGTTCTTTATTCTGAATTTGAGATGTTTTGTATAACTAATAAAAAATTTGACAGAAAGGTTGTAATCTATTAATCATTGATTGTACATGTATAAACTTAAGCACATTTAAGTTTTCTATTCAATCCCATAGAGTCATATGCATTTGTATCACATTTTTAATGTGCTATACATCTTTAATGGTCACTTAAAATGTGTTGAGAAGATGAATCATTGTAGTAAAAAGTTTATGTTTTCATAGAAGGCTACCTCTTAATAATTAAAGGCAGTATAAACTGCTAAGTATCTTGGATTACATCACAGAATTTTCAAGAATGTCAGCTAGGAGATGTTGTTGTGACTCTTTAATGCTTTATAAAATTCTGTCACTCAAGCATAGGTTCTTTAGCTATCAGACCTTTGGCTAAATATCAGTGATACATGACTGATTAGGAACAAAGAAAGAAAACAAGTTTAACCAAACGTTAAATGCAAGTGAAAACCCAGTGTTCTTTAACATCCTTCAGACTTGAAGAACTTAATAGGTCAAGACCATAAACAGTTTATAAGAAGCAGTTGTGTCATTGTGATGATATCATAATTGCTGGGGTCAGAAGAGATTCAAAAGATGCTTAAATACTAATCAATAATGAAGAAGAAAATATGTAATTTTGTTGATATATGTGTATTATTATCTAATAAAATTTTTAATGTATACATTAAGTAGTGTTTATTTTTCCCAAAGTATATCAGTAGTGGTATCTTATAATGCATGATGTGACATTCTAGGATAAGTTAAAATAGTGTATTAAACATAGCTTTTCCCCTCACCCAAATGGGGGAGCTCTAGTGTGGTAGGCTGGACCATATGGTAAATCTCTTTTTCCTAAGCTAGTTGGGCTAATATTCTTGCTCTGTTTCAACTTCCAATCACCAAAATGTACTTTGGTTCTTATCACCCTCAGACTTCATGATAGGAAGAGGCAGAAATACCACTGGAGCATTACCTTTAGAACAGCTGCCTCATTAGCAGAGTGGCTCCATCAGTTGCTAGAACCTAAAAATTCAGAAAAATTGCATCCTCTTTGGAGAAGACTGAGGAGGGGGTTGGATGCAAGAGGCAAGATAGGTTGAGGTAAGTGTGAGGTACAGACAATAGACAATAGAAAATATACATATTCTTAGAGATGAGAAAATTCACTGGAGTGGGGGTAATGAAACTTTAGTTGGATCTCAGAGGACAGGTTGAGTTTACATAGGTGGAAAAGCAGATGGAAGGTATTTTAAAGGCACGGAATATGTAATAGAAGAAAAGGCACCACTATGGAAAAGAAAAAACTCCTTAAGGGGGTCAAATTGGAAGTTTAGTGATGGGGAAAATGTTCATGTATGCTCAGAGAGAGTATTTTCTTAATGTAAGCTCTTGTCAGTCAGAATCCTCTACTCCACTGAAGGAAGAGCACACTGTTATTTATTTGATAAAATAAAAGTAATTAAAAGTCACTAGTTCAGAGCTAAACTGTAAGCTCTATGGAAGAAGGCACTATTTGTATTATTAAATGTGGTATACCCACATCCAATTAACACATTGTCTGACACATTGTGGATGTTCCAAAATTATCTGTTGAATCAATTTCAGTGAGTGTCTATGTGTTCTGAGCAGCTCAACATCAAGATGCTGGTTAGGACCACATTGTGAACATGGAATCACACTCAAAGAGAGTAAAGCTGCAAAGCAGTTCATCTCCATTCATGGCACCGTGAATGACACTTAGCACTGAATAACAAACAGGTAAAATAAAAAGAATGGCCTTTAGTATTTAATAACAAAAAAATACAATAAAATATCTCCACTTTCATATCTGATGGTGATAATTTGTAGTTTTCCTTTCTTTTTTTTTTCGGAATCAGTATTACTAGAAGTTTATCTATTTTATTGATCTTTTCAAAGACCCAAATTTAGTTCTATGATTTTTCTCTAGTATGTTTTTATTTTCTATTTCACTGAGATCTGATCTTATATTATTTTCATTTCTCTGTCTCTTAGGATCTAACCTGCTATTTTTTCTCTTTTCCTTTAAAATGGAAACAAAGGAAAAATCTCACCAGAATAAAAGGAGCAAACAGAAATTGTCAGCATTAGGGGAGAGAGAACAGACCAGGTCCAGATACTCAGCTCCTATGAAACAAAGGGTGGGAGAGAATTTGAAGGGCTGAAAGGGTGTAGCGGGATGGGGTGGTGATGGGGGGGTTGGGGGTGAGGAGGTGGAGAATGACATGATGACAGTGGGGCAGGGTGAGGGTATCATAGACCATCTGTGTCCATGTGTGTCTGTATTTGCTAATTTCCCTTACCCAGAGAAAAAGCAAACTTTTTCCTCTGTTCAAAAGAAGTGACTGAAAGAGCATGGGGATGTCATCTTGTATCAGCTCACTTCAGGCTATGGTGAATCTGGCTTTTGCTGGTCCCTGAGGACCCAGACCCAGTAGGCTATCCCAGACTATTGGTCTTCTCTGTGGCTGACACACTTAATCCTCTAAATGGGGTAGTGGTTAGCTGGTAGATTTCAGGACACTTTATTATAAATCTCTAATACCTATAGCAAACCTGTTGCCACATGATGTTAGTGGCTTCTCTGCAGTCCACTTCTGACCTCCAAGATAGGTGTCCAAACATACAGGTCAGTAAGACCCAAGCCTCAGCACAGGTAGGGCTGCTTACCTTATGTATGCAAGCTTCATCCCCTTCAACTGTCACTGAGGCTGCCTCTGCTTCTCACCTTCAGAGAAATTCAAAGTGTCTGAAAAACATGCCCAATTTACTTAGAAAACCACAACCATTTTAGAAAAACTCAAGGATTGTGTTTTGCAGTGGAATCTGAAATGCTATTTTGTGTTTTATAATTTCTCAGAGAATATTGTTCCCCTTCTGCAACCCAACAAACCCCAGCAACATTTTGTGACACCTCTTTTTTCTTTTGGATTCTTTCAACAGCCCTGCCTAAGGAATAAAGATGACGACGTAGCCATTTGGGATTGCCACCATAGGGAAGGAACTATGAGTTGGTATGCATTAGAATTCAGACTACTGTCTTCAAAGCACTCACAGTGTGCTTCTGAGAAGCTTTTAGTTCCAAAATGATACCCTCTTTGCATGACTACTGCTTTTTGAATAATAACAGCTCTAGAGCCATTTGCCATTCCTATTACTTAGGAGACCCAATTGCTGAGCATACTTTGCCTCCAAATAGCACTGAACCTCTTGTTAATTGCTGCTTCCCTTAAGCCTACCTCAGATATGCAGAAATGAGACCCTTCTCAGAAACCTCCAGAAGGAACCCAAATCTAACCAAAGAGCTTCCCTCCTCCCTCTTGGACAGCAGCAGATAGCTCCTTTGGGAGCTATGCCACTGATTTGAGTCATTAAATTTGATTCTGCCTGACTAAAACCTGGCCTCTGGTGGTCTTTGGCTAATTGAGCTTTGACAGGAATAAAGCCTGATAACTTTCATCCTTTCATATAACATGTATCCCTCACCCTCCTACCACAGGTCATCCTGACTCTGCTCGATGTTGTCCTGATGGTATGAAGAGCTTCCATTTTTCCCATCCTTGTGTGTGCTTCTTGCTTCAGAAGCAGGAAACAAACCCTGATACACCCAGAGAATCAGAAAAATGAAAGTCAGACACTGTAATATCGGCAGGTCTTTGCAGCACTTTTCCAGCTCAGGGATCTCAATGCGTTTATACCTGCCACCAACTTTTTTGTCATTCATATCTGAGTGTGACAAGAGGGTTGAGTAATGTCATCTGAGGAAAGAGCAGGTTTTGTCATCTCTGAATCCTCAGCAGAGAGAACAAAGCACAGTATATGGAGGTGATTCAATAAATATCACTGAAGGAAAGTCCTGGTGCCTAAAATACTAAAAGTAAATAATAAGCTGGAGGAAGGGATTCAGGGGTAGATGGAAGCAGGGAAGTGGACTCTGTTTTATGTATCTACAGCTTGAAATGTGGTCCTCTGAGGCCTTTTAAGTGACACATTAGAATTTATAGTGCTTAGATAATCCCAACTGTTTTCACACAGTTACTCCTGGTTGAGTAGCTCTGAGAAATAGACTGAAGCCAGACTTTTGTTATTTACTGCCTTTTCAGGAATTAGTGAATTTCTGCCTCTATTAACCCTGTGAATTTCACTTTCTTAAAATTATGTATTGCAGAAAATTTGTTTTCTTTCAATAGAAAACTATGTGTCATCCATAGCATACCTTTTGGATTATCAGATTCCAGCCCTGTTCATCAAAATAGTCTTTAAGCTATTTTGCAACTCTTTGTAATTTGTAAGTACAGGTATCCTCTACTTTTCAAAACTTTTCTTTACACCACTTTGCTTTATGAAAGACCTACATTAATACCTGTTTTCTCTAACTGAAAGAAACTTGAAGAGGATTTTTGCTTTTGCAACAAAAAGGTGAAAAGCAAAAATAGCATTGGTTTTGCAGTGAGCCATAATAGAAGCAGTGGGCAGCCCTGAGCAGGGAGAGCGGCACCACCAAGCTCCTTCCTGGTAACCACACTCAGCATCACAGCATTGAAACCAAGCTCCTTCCTGGGAGGACCCTGTGAGGGTTCCTGTGAAGGACCCTGTGAGGCCTTCCCAGGAACAGACCCCTGTGTCCCCCACCTCTTGTTTGTAGAAAAGCTTTAGCCTCCTAGGTCTTCCCCTATTTCCAGAGATCAAATTTACTTGGAGAAATGAGAAAATGAAGAAACAAAGGAAAACATTCAAGCAAGACAAAATATTAATAAAGTCAAGGACCTTTAATTTCTCTTAAAGGGCTATAGATAATATCCTGAGCCATAACCTTGAGTTGTTTTGCAGATACTAAAACTCCCACTAGGTGGAAGAATTTAACTGCTGACCACAGACCAGCTGGAACAAGAAGGTTGATGATGTTAACTCCTGAAATAAATACCACCCTGTTACCTCACCACCAACCTGTCAGAAGAATGTCTACAAGCTGATCAGGCACCCTGTGGCCCTCTCCCTCAACTTGCCTTTAAAATCCCTTCCCCAAAAGCCATCAGGGAGTTTGGGTCTTTTAAGCATGAGCTGACCATTCTCCTTACGTGGCCCCATGTTGAACACCTTGCAGTAAACACTGTACTTTCCTTCACTGCAACCCAGTGTCAGTAGATTGACTTTACTGCACTCTGGTGAGCAGACCCAAGTTTGCATCAGTAATAGCATTAAGCCACAATAGGTTTGAACTGTGTCTGTGAGCATCTGTGCTTTATCTTGATTTATTGTGTGCATTCATTAGCAAGATATGTCTTAAGGTAATTGCTTCTTTGCTTAATGACATTTTGGCTTACAAAAGTTTTCATAGGAATGCTCTACTTTTAGATAGAGGGGGAATCCTGTTATATATATTATAAATAAATAAATATTCATATTACTGTCTAGCAGTGATTTGACTCCTCAACCCACTCCCACCCTGCCTGGAAAAAAACAAAAACAAAAACAGTTCCATTTGTGATTTGTTTTATCCTATTTGCAATTCATCTCAACACTTCTTTTCCCCATATACATAACTCTGTGCTGTTTTGACTTTTCCTTTGAACTGGTCATAACTTCTGCCTGGTTCCCTTATATAATATGAGTAAAATAAAAAATTTCACATGCATTTAATCACTATGAAATTTTGATTTTACCTTTTTCTGAAAATGATCTTTGAAGATATCTATTTCACAGGATTACCTGTGAGTGCCTCATACTTCATAATAATTTTGCTTTGGTCCATGATAAAGAATTGAATAACATTAGGAGATTTTTGAAGTTTCTCTGAAATTTTTCAAAATATTTACTTTATGTTCTCACTTATTTCACTTTTCTGCAAAGCAAATTCATTACACTGGAGGGAAGTGGAAATTCCACCATCTCAGCAAAGGCTACCTAATACAGTTACTTGTAGACATGGCTTGGGGTCAAAGTTTTATGTGATCAGCTATTTTTGCTGTTTTTGTTGTTGCAGGATTCCTGTTTAGGGATACATACATCTTTATTTCTTCTCAACATCTCTTATGGTTTTGATTTATATATTTAGAACAAGAGAGTGAGATGGTCCAATTCACCTTGATGCCTTCAGCATCCCTCTTCTCCAGATTCTCTCTCACATCATTTCAAGGTTTGTTTTCTTTCTCTAGATCTGATTCTTCATCCACTTATGAATATCAAGCCCACAGGAAAAACTTTTGTTTTCTTTCCTTTATACCTTGAAACATACAAAGTGCTAGAAATCACATTGTCTCCCCTTCCTCTGCTTCCTCACTTAGAGATAAGCCCTGCATGGAAATAAAGACCACCAAATTAGAACAAACACAGACTGTTTATTCAGAGTATGCTATAGCAAGGAAGTCAACTGCCATCACTTACATTTAGAAGAGACTCAAAGGCAGCTAGGAGAATAGGAAAATTTTATATTGAGAAACAAGGACAGCTCGAGAATGCCCTGATTGGAAATTGCTTGCACCATAAGATGCAAGCGGACAGTTAAGTGGTGCATCTTGGCTGACTGGTTTGTAAAGCACATTTATCTTTCTGTGGTTGGTCCTCAGCTGGAAACCAGGGCAAAAAATAAGAAAGCTGGCAGTCATTGACCAAGTCCTAAGTGTTCTGGGCTGATTACTATGGAGGCTGTGGTTTGGTTTCCTAGGCTCATTGCTGTAGAAATTGTGGGTCAGAGTTATATTATCATGTACGGTCTGGCCGTTGTCCATTTGGATGTTCAATCTCTCACTGCCTAACTTCCTTTTATAATGTAAAATAATAACTATACATCTAAAGAAATCCAGAAGAAAGACTGTCAGCAAGAATTTTGGATCCTTCCTCTTTTTTGGTGCTAAAGATTAATTTTTGTTGAGAGTCCATGGTATTAGATACTGTGTTGTGCTTTACTTACATCATCCATGTGGATCCTTGTGTAAACTTTGTCAGGAAGGTTTTTATCTTCTTTTTACAGACATGGAGACTGAAGTTCAGATATGTTAGCCAACCTGATGAATACTACATAGTTAGAAAATGGGGGTGCAAACATTTTAACCCAAATCCTAGATCTTGAAAAAAGATGTATACCAAGCTGAGTGTGCGAAGCTTGGGAAAAGACATTATTAAATTTGTATTCATATTTTTTGACTATTTTGTTAAAATAACCATGAATTGCTTTCATAATAAGAAGGTTGATCATCTAAATAAAGAACGACAGCAGCAGCAGCAACAACAAAAACACTTATTCTAGTTACTCACCATATTAACTTCCCTCTGGGATGTAATTCATAAGTTATTTCATAAATTTAAATCACAAAAAGTAGTTCATCTCAGATAATAAATCCATATTAGTTATTTGAAGAGTGTTTTTTTCCTGAAGAATAGGGTATTATTTGCAAGTTAATAAGTCAAAAGGAGCAAAGGAATTGTACATTCTTAAGAGATACTTCCATCAAGTATAGTCATTTAATAAATAGTTATTCTATAAGAGAACTCTGTTGCCTTTAAATAACTGGTACTATTCCTTCATCTAACCATTCATTCATCCATCCATTCATCAAATATTAAATGAGCTCCTAATATGTTTTAGACATGTTGTAAGTACCTGAGATTAAAAAAAATAAATAAAAAGCAAAGTATAGCATTTAAAAGATTTAGATTTTTCTGGCTCTTAAAATAAAATTTTCAAGAAAAAAGTAAAATCATGAGTCATACAGACAAGAAAAGATTACATTTTTAAAGATTTTATTTAACTCATTAAGGAGGAAACTAGTAAGATGTTACAGCCAGTTCATTATGTTTTGGGAATATTGAAATGAGTATGCAAATAAGAAATAGAACTGGTTTTCCCTGAGAGAAAATCTGCCAATGCACAGAGTTCATTTGCCAAGTCTACAGACATGAATTATTTTGCATTTTATCAGTTATCTACAATTTATAGAGTTGTAAAATAGCTCCCATAGAATCAATATCAGATAACCAAGAAGAAAATGCTCTAGAGGGTGAATGGCTTTCCATCAAAGCACAATATTTTTCCCTACATAGCAAAGAGAAACATACAGTACATAAAATAGACATTGCTATCTGCCCCCTCAATATTCTTCTCCTCTACCACCTCTCTCCCTGCTAACAGAACTCTGACTTGTTTAGGTAAATGCAGAGTTCCCTAATGCTGTTTGCATGAATGAACAAATGGTACCCTCATCATTCAGCTTGTCCAGCAGTTAGCTCAAGGCTGGCCTCAGTTTTGTCCAAGATGTAAGGGGAAGTTTTCTATGTGGAATTTCTAGGAAAGCTTTTGCATTCCTGATAAAAAGGTTTGGTGGCAACTGGCATAGTCTTTTCTCTTTTCTCTTTCCCTTTTTTGTACCTGGAATACAGATGTAACTACTGGAGTTCAGTAGCCATCTTGTGGTTATAGAGTAACTAGCATAGGAAACATATATAATACTAGCTGTATTATTCTACTCAGGCTGCTATAACAAAATGTCACAGATCAGGTGGCTTAAATGACAGACATTTATTTCTCAGAGTTGTGGAAGCTGGTAAGTTCAAGGTGATAGCTGATTTGGTTCCCGTTGAGAGTTCATTTCCTGACTTGCAGATAGCCCCCTTCTCACTGTGGTCTTAAATGAGAGCAAGCTGTTTTCCTATAAGGATATTAATCTCACCAGGAAGTGTCCACCCTCTTGACTTCATCTAAACCTAATTACCTTCCAAAGGCCCAATCTCCAAACACCATCACTTTGGAGGTTAGGGCTTGATTATATGAATTTTGGGAGAATACAATTAAGCCCATAGCAATGGCTAATGCTTATGTAGCAATTACTATGTGCCAGGTATTATTCTAAGTGATTTTCATATATTGGCCCTTTTAATCATTGCAATATCTCTTAAGATAGCTATCATTTTCATTATCTTACAAATGACAATACTGATGATATGGTTTGTGCAAGGTCACATGACTAAGAAAGAGTCGGGTCAGGATTTGAACCAAGTTTGTCTGGTGGCAGAATCTGTGTTCCTAACCATTATGTGATTTTATCCTATTACAAGAATCACAGAGACATGGGCCCTAACACCTTTGAACCACTGAACCAACAACCACCAACTTCCAGACTTCTGATTATGTAAGACAACAAAACTCTATCAATTTAAGCTGCAAATAATTAAGTTCATAACTGGTAGAATCTTTCACCATTTAGTATAATTTTGCTATATTTTGGGGGTGTTGTTTAGGTTTAGGTTAAACTTAATCAGATTAAAACTTTTCTCAGATTAAAAGTCTCCTTCTTTTCCTAACTTGCTAAAAATCTGTATCATAAAAACTAACCATAGAAAAAATTTCAAATATGAGATGATTATTTTCCTCCATAGAGGATTTCACTTGTTTCCACTAGATTCCTAGGGCCACCAGTAATATGATCACCCTAATCCAGCTTCAAATGTTGAGTCTTTCCAGGCCTCTCTGTGACTGGAAGCTGGCTAACTTCCAGTTTACTGAGCCCTGGGGTGTAAACCTTTGGGTCTAACTTAAGCACAAAACTTTACTCCAAGTTTTACACCCCAGCCCTGGGAGGCTGTCACATGAGCTGCTGTCATCTCTTTTCTGGAATAATCTGGCACCTCCAGGGCTGAAGCTTTCTCAACACCACTCTATCCTTCTGCATCTTCTGCATCTTGGCTCATTTACTCTTCACAACTCTTTTAGCTCTTCAAGACCCTCAAGTAGATTTTTTTCAAGTTCCCACCTTTCTAATTGTCCTTAGAAGAAAAGTTGTATGAAGTACCATTATTGGAGAAGGTACAAGTCCTTCCCTTCCCTTTTTCCTTACATTTCAGCTGCCTTGATATCAACACCTTCCATACTTCTGAGGTTACCATTTTCTTTAATATTATGATAGCATAGCTCAAAGTCACATCCCCTGTGGTAAGTAAAGCCCCTCTCAATATTTCTATAACTTTTGGAGGTAGGAGGGCCTCTGATTTTCTTTTTTTTGTCTTTGCTACAACCTGTATCCCTGTTGTCACACAATACATCTCTATTCATCCTGCAAAGTGCCATGAATGCAAAGCTTTGGGTGTCTTCACTTGTTACCAAATAAATGAGTAATAAATGAAAATATATTAAAAGGCCCATTGAAGCATCACAAATACAGATCAACGTAGTTTAACAGTAGACTTGAGTGTCTTTAAAGTTCTTTCATCCCCCTTCCATGTGGAATTTCTCACTTGCCTTCTCCTCAGTCATTTTTCCCAACCCCACTCTATACACTCCATCCCCCACCTCCTTATCCCACCCCATAACTTCCCATGTTGCTCTGGCCTTCCTTCTCCTTCCCACAGCTCTGTGGTTGCTTGACTGTTTTCTTCTCAAAGCTGTCAGCTCCCCAAATCTCCAAAATCCTGTTTACTACTAATGGAGAACAGTTTAAATCTCTCTCCAGCCACTATTTTAAACTAAGTTCAGGTCCAACCTTATGTTAAATGATAATTTTAAGAAAAAGGCAAACTTCACTTTCATACAGATATCAAATTTAACACATTTTACAGATTTTAGTTAATTCATATAACATAAAGGAAGTGGCTCAGAGTAAATGTCAAAAAGCACAAACATATAGAGTAAAGGAATCAAATTGCAAACGGAGGCAAAATAACTCTTCCACAGTGGGGAGAGAAGTCAATGGAAACTCTCCTGGACAAGACCAAATTTGCATATCCTTCAGTTACCTGCAATTTGAAAAGAGGTACAGAAAGTAGCTCAGAGACAATGAACAAGCCTGGAACCAGACTGCCCAGAAGGATGTGCTCTGGACCAAACATAGTTTTTCAAAGAAGTGAAAAAAATGTTTCTATACTTAGCTTATCCAAAAATTCATTAAGGGGCCCACACTGCTGAACAGAATGTCATCAAAACTTGGGGTCAGGCTTCCCTGGTGATGCAGTGGTTGAGCGTCTGCCTGCCGATGCAGGGAACACAGGTTCGTGCCCCGGTCCGGGAAGATCCCACATGCTGCGAAGCGGCTGGGCCCATGAGCTGTGGCCGCTGAGCCTGCGCGTCCGGAGCCTGTGCTCTGCAACGGGAGAGGCCACAACAGTGAGAGACTCGGGTACCGCAAAAAAAAAAAAAAAAAATTGGGGTCCTCCCTCTGAGAGTCAAAGCATTCTCCAGTGCTCTTAAGTTACACTAATGAGTGCTCTTAGATTATAGTTTCTCCTTTCCTATGATCAAACTGGAAGGCAGTATCTGAGCATCAACAAAGCAATATGACAATTTAGACTATTTTTTCAGTGAAGGCCTACAGAGGTCATTTCCTCTTTTCTGTCTCAGCTGAATTGTGTAAAATATACCAGCTGTCTCTTCCCATCGCCTCTTGAATGAGGTCTCCACTGACATCCCCTTCCCTGGCTATGGTGTCTTTCACCCTCAGTGATTCATTTCAACCCATTAAATATTGGCACAGATGATATTAATAGCCAAGGTCAAGACTTTTAATTTCTTGCCTTTTAAGGAAATGTTTCAGTATTTAAAGCAATAGTAAGATTGTGGAATATCAGAACCAGAAGGGGCTCTAGAAAGTGTCTACTTTAATTTTATATTTTACAAATGAGGACAAAGTGGCCCCAGAAGGGAAGTGACCTGCCATCCAAGGTCACACTGAGGGGGTGATAGCACAACAGGAGCTGGAACACAGGAATGCCATGCTGGCATTCAGTTTTTTGTTTTTTGACAGCTTTACCAGAACCAGCCATCTAAGTTCCTTTGGTTTGTCCTATAAGTCCTCTGTCTCCCCCACCACAGGGACTTTTCTCTTACTCCTAATGTTCCTGGTGCTTAATACTCATGGATTTGTATGCTAATTCCCAGTTAAATAAGGAACTGATCATGGACAAAGCTCTTTCTACTTCTAACAATTATTTTGGCTTAAATATAAGACTCTTGAAAAGCCCATCACAGTTAAAAGAATACATTTCTTATTGTAGAATAACAGTCTTTGTGGATAATTTAAAACATTCCACAAGTCTTTGATATTCCAGCCATCAAGAGGTGAAGTTTAATTCCCCTCTCTTGAACATGGGCTTCAATGACTCAATTCTTCTAAAGATTATGAAACTGAGCAGGACCCTTGGGGCCCTTCCAGTTATGAAAGACCCTCTGTGTCCCCTGTTGCTTATTTGTAGAAAAAGGCTTTAGTCTCCTAGGCCTTTCCTGAGTTCCAAAGAACAGAATCAAGAAGTTACTAATTAGTAAGTGAGGGAATGCAGAGACAAAGGAAAACCAATTAAACAAGAAAACTAATGATGGTTTAAATACTAGTTCAGTGATAAAACAGAGTCCTAGTTCCTCCTCAAGGGATATACATAACCATCTGATGCATGTCTTTGAGTTGTACTGCAGAAACCGATACCCACAACCAGGATGAGGATGGTGACTGTATGCTAACCACAAGTACGTAGATCCCAGAATGATTGGAACCAGAAAGTTGATGATTAAGATTCCTAAAACATCACCTTGTTACCTCACCATCAACCAATCAGAAGAAAGTCTACTAGCTACAATCCTCTCTCCAAATGTTGCCTTTAACCCTTTCCCTAAAAGCCATCTGGGAGTTTGGGTTTTGGGGGTATTTACTGCCCATTTTCCTTGCTCGACACCCTGCAATAAATGATGTACTTTCCTTCACCACAACCTGGGATCAGTTTATTGGCTTTGCTGTGCAGTGGGTGAGTGAACCCAGGTTTGGTTCAGTAACAATTTGAATGCACTGGAAGTGACAATGCTGACTTTTGATACTGAGTACTGGAAGGCCATACACCTTCTACCTGAATCTCTCTCAGAACAAGTGCATTTGCAGTCCAGTACTTCCATGTAAGAAGTCAGCTACGCTGCAGCTGCCCTGCTGGAAAGACCACGCTGAGAGACCACCCAGAGATTTCTGAGGCACCCTAGCTCTTTCAGCCTCCAGATATCTGAAACTTTTCACACAAGTGAAAAGACTTCAGAATGATTCAGATTCTAAGCAGGAACTGTCTAAGTCTGGTCAACACCCAGAACTGTGAAAGATGATAATAAACAGACAGCTCTTGTAGTTTCAGTTTGGGATGGCTTGTTAGTAGTATTAGAAAACTTGAACAGCCTCTTTGAGAGGCAATGGAAAAGTTGGGCCTTGAAAACCTCAATCTAGACATAAGATTGTTAAGGTACATAGGAGTCCCTAGTCAATCAGCATGCCGTGCCTATTTATTGACTGCATGTATAAGAGCTCATTATAGTAATTCACTTTTCAACAGGAAAGACTGAACTGATAATAAAACTCAGTTGCTCACTAAACATAAGTCCCTATTTCCCAGGGTGAACTTCACTGACAGTGAAGGCATTTTCCCCATTGCTTGGTGGAGTTTTATACAGGAGCTGTACAATGAAAGAGAGCACACTTGCCTATGAAATCTTTGCATGACACAATTTGCACACCTTTAAAAGCTGAGGATGGTCTGAGTTTTGATATAAAAACACATCAATAATTTTACAGATGGAAGCTGATTCAGGTAGGTGAAGTAGTTTGTCTGAGGTCTCTCAATATTCCCACTGAACAAGGATTTGAATGCCCAGACCTTTCTTGTTTTCCTCTCAATAGACATCAAAGGTTCAGGTTCCTGTATTTTCGGGATCCCCCAAAGCTATAAACCATCAGGAAGTTTCAAATCTCCTTTTAAAAATAGTCTTCAAATTGTAAAAACAGCAATCAGACTGGAGAAGCTCTTCTACGTTTCTTTGTTTCTTTGTACATTTACCAAATATTTATTTATTTTATAGACATTTCTAGAATTGGGCACTTAAATACTGGATTTCCCTCCCAGAAGGGGCATAGATCTGTTCTAGGACCTGCAAAGCACCCTGTGGTGAGCGGGCATTCGACAATTAAGGGATATTTTCTTAATAATAATGTTTTCATATGGAAAAAACTGACAAGTCTTTAAATATGATAAGAGGCAGGGCTCTCTGATTTGGAGCTATAGGGTCAATATATTTCATTGTAATTACTTCTCTATATCCAGTGAAGATAAACAGTGCCAGTCCTCAGCAAAATTGTGAGGTCTCTCTGTCAGTCCCAGTGTCCTCCTTATGCACATTTTTAATCTTTTAGCTCTCTTCTCTCACACTTCAAGCCTCCAAAGCTTTCCCACTCTTCTCTCCTACATTCTCTGCCATTTTGGTTGTCCCCCAAATATCCATTTTTTCCTCTTCTTTGTGTAGCAAGTTTGTTACATAAATGGCAATAATATGTCCCCAACTTCAGGGAGACTCTAATTGAACTAAACTAGCTGCAGTAATTGAATCTTCCAGACACAGTGATAAATTCCGTGTTTATTGGAAGAAGCACTCTTTCCCCAAAACTATGAGCAAGGAAAATGTTGTACCAGTTACTTTCAGCATTCACCTTATAAAGCTGGTTGGTGAATGAGGCCAATACACTGAAAAGAGCAGTCAAGAAAATAGTAGAGAAACAAAGACAGAGTCCTAATAAAACTACTCCTGAAGGCATCCCTAATCTCTGGGATTTTTAGTTATGTGATCACTTATTGTGTAAGTCAATATGAATTGTTTTGTTTTCCTAGCAACCAAAAGCATCTCTAGAATCAGTGATAGGTATTACATCTCTGCCCTTTCAAGATCCAGTGGAGGTTCAATTCTGATAATATGGCAAAGTACATTGTTTAAACCAACCCACTGAAGAAAAACAACTAAAAATGCCAAATAATCTATTAAAAAAATCTTCCTAAAACTATCAAACAGATTGCAAAATGGTTAGAAATTGTTAGGACAAAATCTAAATGAAATCTGGAACCCAAGCATTTAAGCCATTTTTGTCCTGAGGACATTTGCAAACGAGGAAAACCTGAGCATGCGTTGTGTACACTTCTTTGGGCATGACTACAGAATTCACGAAGGCTGAATAAGCCCTTCACAGTCAAGGACCCTCTTCAGGTGAAGGTCTAATAGGAGACCCCACTTCTTTAAAGATAGAACCACATAAACCTCATGACTACAGAATTCACGAAGGCTGAATAAGTCCTTCACAGTCAAGGGCCCTCTTCAGGTGAAGGTCTAATAGGACACCCCACTTCTTTAAAGACAGAACCACATAAACCTACAACATAGGGTAAGGGAGAACCAGAAGTAAACTCCCATTCACCCTCTACCTTGAGGAAGTTGCAAAAAAAAAATGTTCTTTGGTATTGAAGAGAATGGGAGTATGACATTTGCTGAGAAGTGGGAACCAGAGCTGGCCCTCATCTGAATTTGCAGACCAAATTCTTATCGCTTGGGTTATCCCCTCCCAAAAAACCAAAAGCAACTTTCCACAGGGTTCTAGAATAGAATGAGACAGTAGGGATGACAGTTAAGCATGAACATTTGTGAAGAAGGTGGTTTCTGGTCTGGACATTAAGAACAAGGCATGGTGGCCGAGGCTTCTTATAGAGAAGTAGCTCCACACGGGCAGACCTGGTGTGGCCAATCATTCTGTGATGGAACACTCCTTGTCCTTTGTCAGTCTTGCTGGTCATTGCCCATTTCTGATGACCCAGTAAGGGTGGGAAATGGCTAGCCATAAAGGACCAGTCTGCCCTCACATATTCCAAGATAAGACTAGTCTTCATTCTCCCTCCTCACTCCCATAAATTTGCAGATGATTGGAATGATTCCCTTGCCCACCAGTCTCTGTAAATCTTCAGGTCCCTTTCTTCTTATTTAAAATGTTCATCACTAATGAACTTTACTCCTATCCCAATAACCTGAATAAAACTATTTATCCAATGAATCTTGTCTTTCACAAGTGGTAAGTAGACTGGCTCTACAATTGATGTGAATAAATTATATTTGGATTTTTGAAACATATTGCCATTTTCTCGAAGAATGGGCTCATAGCTAGGAATAAAGTACCTCTTGTGTAGATGGTAAAGGATATGTTTGTTAGAGGTAGGTTGATCTAATCAAAAGGACAAATCTTTCAAATAAACCTATATTCTTATTTGAACAGAGAGTATCAGGTTTGAAATGAAAAGGAGTGAAAAGAATAAAAAAGATAAATTGGAAAGTGCATGTACTTGGAATCAGGCCAGCATTTGAATATCAGCTTCTGCAGCTGACTATCTGTGTGAATTGGCGTGAGCTTGGTCTAACTGCTGTTCCCAGCGGATACTGCTTTTTCTCATCTGGTTGAATCTTGACTGTCGGTCAAGCCACACATCTTCTTCTTTTAGGCTTTTTCTGTGTTAGTGGGTGTTTCTGGTTCCAGTCCATGGCCCTCTCCATCTCTCCTTCTCAATATAGCTGTAAGCTGTCATGATTTGCCACTGAAACCCGTGCTGTGACAATAAATTATTTAAAGGTAATGTGTGAATAAAGAGATGTGGAAATACAGTCTTATCAGGAATGAGTGATCTTATATTCATCTTCTTCTCTTCTTTGACAGGGAGACTAGATGGGTAGACACAGATATGTGGTCAAAACTAGGGCTCCACCCTCATCAAGGCATTTGGCAATGATATTATGGATGTAATGGAGGTGTAAGGAATGGATATGAACTAGCAAAAAATATTTTGAAAAGACAGTAATATAGAATAAACTGTGTTTCAATTGAAAACTATGCATAGTCTACAAATGGCATCTCTGTTTTATCTACAAATGATACAACCCTTCTGGATAATCAGATTCCAGTCTTTTATTGTCTTTAGGCTATTTTATGACTCCTTGTAAGTTGCTAGTCATGCAAATTCTGTCTTCTCCAGTAGAGTTTTGATTGACTTCCCTACCTCTGGTAGAAAAAAACAGTTCTGCCTCCATTTACAATTCAATTCCTTTACTCCATATATACAATATTTGCCCTTTTTATCTTCTCCTTTGAACTGATTACAACATCTGCCTAGTTCTCTCATTAAATGAGTAAAATAATGATTTTTGATATATATATATATAAATATTTTAAATGTGTTCATTTGTATATCAGTTTGAGAGTCATGATTTTCTCTTTTTCTGAAAATTATCTTTTAACACTAATGAGAACTGAAACCAATGATACTATATTAAACAATATTGGGACCAGGATCACTTTCCCATGTCTGTAGTCAACTAGTGAGGCCAGAAAATATCTGCTCCTGGAAGATAATTAAAATTGCTTATTTATAAAGGCTAGTAGAGTGTTTTTCAAAGGTCCCTTGAAGACCCAATACCCACTAGCCCACCTATCCAAACTGTACAACTACATCAGTTCTCTACCTTGCTAGACTTGACCACAGATTATCCAGCCCAGGCCTTAAGAATCCAATAAATATACTTCCCTACATTCCTCCTTTTGGGAAACCACTAGTTCTGTTAAAGATATGCTCTCCCTTGCTGCAGTAAGTTTAAAATCTCTCTTTTACCTAATTAGCAAATTTTCTTTGTAGTCTATGTGTGTGCATGGTGTGTGTAGTAAGGTGAAGGAGATTGACAACAGGAATTATGACCATCAGCTGCTTCTACCAGATGATATGTGCTAGTGCCCAATTTGGGATTATAGAGTCAAGTCGACTTTTTTTTTTTTTTTTTTAGCAGAAATCTTGTCACATCTGCACTCCACACTAGGGATCCAGATTAGGATTTGTCAATGTGGAACAAAGTGTTGCACATATATTAGGTGCCCAAAAAGTATTTGAAAGTATTTGCAAATGGTAAAAACTCTTTTTTTTCCCTAAAAAGCCAGTAATTTGAGAAGAAGTTTAAATTAAAAAAAAATCAGATATACTTACAGGCTCATATGAATAAAAAATAAGTACTTATTATATATGCAAGTGAATTCATTATATTTAAATGTGCAGAGGAAATAGAGTTCATTTATGTCTTCTAACTGAAATGATCTGATCTTTTCCCGGAGTCCCCTACCACAGGGTGTAGGAAAGAGGTGGGGAGAAATATTTAGCCCTATGTATTAATCTTAGTTCAGCCTCATAAACTGAATCTTGTCTTTAAAATAACTCAGTCCATTTTGGATTGGTGTGGTATGGGATGGGAGGAGGAGAATTTTGTTTCTGTAGCAATAGGATGGGGTTCTTTATATTCTCTCTTGTCTCTCTTGCAGAATAGCTAGCTTTGGCAGTGCCCGGAGCCCTGCACTGTGTACCCCTCCAGCTCCCATTACCCAGAGAAAGTGACAACCTGTAACATCTCTTCTAGAGGCTCCCAGCAGCCCTCCCTCACCCTCCCGTATTCTCAGGGGAGCAGTCACTTGTTCCCAAATTCTCTTCCCTCCAATACTAATCCTAGTATTTCTATGTCTTCCCTCTCCCCTCTGAAGGTCCTGACTGCAGAGGAGAGGAAATGAAGCTTTACCTCCTCAGTTCCTTTATTTTCTCCTTACAGTTAGCAGAGCTCAGAAGGCTTTGCTTCAGCTTCCTATCAACCCAGGACTTCCTTAATGTAAAATCTAAGGACAAATTCAAAACCAAGGGCATGCAACAACTTTTCAAGAGGACATGTACACAAAGTATTTGAGAGAATAAATTTCCAGGCTCTTCATTTCTTTTAGGTACTCTTCAAATCTGACCTGCCTAAGGATGCATTCATGGTTTTTTTTAAATTTAATTTTACCTTTTTCAGTCTCCTCTCTCATTTTAGTAAAGAAAACCACTCATTTCCCCATCAGTAACCTTACCATTGCCTCCCAGTGTGAAACTCTCCAGCACACTGAACTAAGAGTGGATTACAACTAACTGAGCTACAAGACAGGCTCTATTTAAGAAGATGTTTTTAACGTAGTCTGAAGACAAGAGGGGAAAGAAAAAAACTTTAGAGGAAATCAGTGCCTCTGCCACCTACATCTACACAAACATTAAACATAGCGTAACTCCTAGCCAGATAACATAAAATCTCCCACATGCTCAAAATATTTGATGAAGGAAAACAAAGAGGATAATGTGTTGATTAAATGAACATGTGCATAAAAGCAGCTGAAAAACCTAACTTTCTTCCATGATTCAGGTACTTCACATAAATTATTGTAATCCCACAGCAGACCCCCATGTATCCTGGACTTTAGAAATCAGAAAATTGAAACCAGACAACATAAGGCATAAGACCAGCAGTTGGTAGGGCTCCGAGCCCTGCCAAGCCAGCCAGCTCCACCAGAGCAAGCTGCCTCCAGTGTCTAAGGCTTACCTCACCCATCCTGATAGCAGGAAGTGGAGGGACAGAAGCAAAAAGCCCATGAGAATCTGAGCTTCCTATTATAAGCCACATACTGGAGTCTTCATGAATTTCAACCAATTTCTGAAAGACCAGTGAGAAATGAATGTTTACAGCTATGGAGTAACAACAGGGACACAGAGATACTTTCATTCAGAACATTTCTGACCATGTAAAATGTTTTACCAATTAGCTTCCTTCAGTGAATGAATGAATGGAACACTAGTTTCAACTGTTAAACAGGTGCAGCACTACAGGGAGAATACAGAGGCCACTCAGTTGCCCTCATAGACCTGAGCAACATGGTACAAATTATAGGTCTGAAAACTGCCTTGGTGACAAGAAGTATGTAAATGGTTTATGCATATGAGTGTTTATATGCATATCCAAAATTTTCTGTGAGTAAAACTTTAAAGTTTTTTTTTTTTACAGTGTACTACCAAAGGGACCTTCAAGATGGCGGAGGAGTAAGCCGTGGAGATCACTTTCCTCTCCACAAGTACACCAAAAATACATCTACATGTGGAACAACTCCTATAGAACACCTACTGAATGTTGGCAGAAGACCTCAGACTTCCTAAAAGGCAATAAAATCCCCACATACATGGGTAGGGCAAAAGAAAAATACAGAGACAAAAGAATAGGGACAAGACCTGCACCTCTGGGAGGGAGCTGTGAAGGAGGAAAAGTTTCCACACACTACGAAGCCCCTTCGTGGGCAGAGACTGCGGGTGGCAGAGGGGGGAAGCTTCAGAGCCATGGAGGAGAGCACAGCCACCGGGGTGCGGAGGGCAAAGTGGAGAGATTCCCGCACAGAGAATCAGTGCCGACCAGCACTCACCAGCCCGATAGGCTTGTTTGCTCACCAGCCAGGGCAGGTGGGTGCTGGGAGCTGATGCTCAGGCTTCAGAGGTCAGAGCCCAGGGAGAGGACTGGGGTTGGTTGTGTGAAGACAGCCTGAAGGGGCTAGTGAACCACTGCTAGCCAGGAGGGAGTCCAGGAAAAAGTCTGGACCTGCCAAGAGGCAAGAGACCATTGTTTTGGGGTGCATGAGGAGAAGGGATTCCTTCCCCCATGTCCACAGAAGACAGAGCACCACCTAAGTAAGCTCCAGAGATGGGCACAAGCTGCGGCTATCAACTCAGACCCCAAAGATGGCCATGAAGTGCTAATGCTGCTGCTGCCACCAAGAAGCCTCTGTGCAGGCACAGGTGACTATCCACACCTCCCTTCCTGGAAGCCTGTGCAGCCCGCCACAACCAGGGTCCCGTGATCCAGGGACAACTTCCCTGGAGAACACAGGGAGCACCTCAGGCTGTTGCAATATCAAGCTGGCCTCTGCCGCTACAGACTCACCCTGTGTTCCAATTATGACTACCATACTCTTCCCTCCCCTTGGCCTGAGTGAGCAAGGGCAGCCTAATTAGCCACTGCTTAAACCCCCTGTTGTCTGGGAGAGGAACACATGCCTGAGGGCAACCTACAAGCAGAGGTGGGACCAAAATGAAAGTTAAACCAGGAGCTGTGCAAACAAAGAAGAGAAAGGAAAATTTCTCCATGCAGCGTCAGGAGCAGCAGATGAAATCCCCACAATCAACTTGATATACCCTGCATCTGTGAAATGCATGAATAGACAATGAATCATCTCAAAATTGAGGCAGTGGATTCTGGGAGCAACGGTAGACTTGGGGTTTGCTGTCTGTGACTGATTTGTTTCTGATTTTTATGCTTACCTTAGTTTAGATTTAGCACTTGTTATCACTAGTGGATTTCTTATTGGTTTAGTTGCTCTCTTTTTTTTAAATTTTATATTTTTTCCTTTAATAATTTTTAAATATTTTATTTTATTTTATTTTATTTCTTTTTTGTCTCCCCTTTCTTCTGAGCTGTGTGCCTGACAGTGTCTTAGTACTCCAGCCGTGTGTCAGGCCTCAGCCTCTGAGGTGGGAGAGCTGAGTTCAGGACATTGGACCACCAGAGACCTCTACCCCACATAATATCAATTGGCAAGAGCTCTCCCAGAGATTGACATCTCAACGTTAAGACCCAGCTCCACCCAATGGCCAGCAAGCTCCAGTGCTGGATGCACCATGCCAAACAACTAGCAAGACAGGAACACAACACCACCAACTAGCAGAGGGGCTACCTAAAATCATACTGAGTTCACAGACACCCCAAAACACATCACCAAACGTACCCCTGCCCACCAGAAAGACAAGATCCAGCCCCACCCACCAGAACACAGGCACCAGTCCCCTTCACCAAGCAAGCCTAAACAAGCCACTGAGCCAATCCCACCCACTGGGAGCAGACACCAAAAACAATGGGAAATACGCACCTGCAGCCTGCAAAAAAGAGACCCCAAACACAGTAAGTTAAATAAAATGAGGAGACAGAGAAATATGCAACAGATGAATGAGCAAAATAAAAACACACCAGATGAAGCAAATGAAGAGGAAATAGGCAGTCTACCTGAAAAAAGAATTCAGAGTAATGATAATAAATGTGATCCACAATCTTTGAAATAGAATGGAGAAAATACAAGAAATTTTTAATAAGGACCTAGAAGTAAAGAGCAAACAAACAATGAAGAACAACACAATAAATGAAATAAAAATTCCCCACGAGGAATCAATAGCAGAATAACTGAGGCAGAAGAACAGATAAGTAACCTAGAAGATAAAATAATGGAAAAAACTACTGCAGATCAGAAAAAAGAAAAAAGAATGAAAAGAACTGAGGACAGTCGCAGAGACTGCGGGGACAACATTAAATGCACAAACATTCGAATAATAGGGGTAGAAGAAGAAGAAGAGGAAAAGAAAAGGACTGAGAAAATATTTGAAGAGATTATAGTTGAAAACTTCCCTAAAATGGAAAAGGAAGTAGTCAATAAAGTCCAGGAAGCACAGAGAGTCCAATACAGGATAAATCCAAGCAGAAACATGCCAAGACACATATTAATCAATCTATCAAAAATTAAATACAAAGAAAAATATTAAAAGCAGCAAGGGAAAAACAACAAATAACATACAAGGGAATCCCCATAAGTTTAACAGCCAATCTTTCAGCAGAAACTCTGCAAGCCAGAAGGGAGTGACCACACATCTTTAAAGTGCTGAAAGGGAAAAACCTACAACCAAGATTACTCCACACAACAGGAGTCTCATTCACATTTGACAGAGAAATTAAAACCTTTACAGACAAGCAAAAATTAAAAGAATTCAGCACCACCAAACCAGCTTTACAGCAAATGCTAAAGGAACTTCTCTAGGCAGGAAAAAAAAGAGAAGGAAAAGACCTACAATAACAAACCCAAAACAATTAAGAAAATGGTAGTAGGAACATACATATCGATAACTACCTTAAATGTAAATGGATTAAATGCTCCAACCAAGAGACATAGGCTGGCTGAATGGATACAAAAACAAGACACGTATGTATTCTGTCTACAAGAGACACACTTCAGACCTAGGGACACAAAGTGTCAGACCTAGGGACTGAAAGTGAGGGGATGGAAAAAGATATTCCATGAAAATGGAAATCAAAATAAAACTGGACTAGCAATTTTCATATCAGACAAAATAGACTTTAAAATAAAAACTATGACAAGAGACAAAGAAGGACACTACATATGATCAAGGGATCAATCCAAGAAGACATAACAACTATAAATATTTATGCACCCAACATAAGAGCACCTCTATATATAAGGCAAATTCTAACAGCCACAAAAGGGGAAATTCATAGTAGCACAATAACAGTAGGGGACTTTAACACCCTACTTTCACTAATAGACAGATCATCCAAAATGGAAATAGATAAGGAAACACAAGCTTTAAATGACATATTATACAGGATGTACTTAATTGATATTTATAGGACATTCCATCCAAAAACAACAGAATACACTTTCTTCTCAAGTGCTCATGGAATATTCTCCAGGACAGATCATATCTTGGGTCACAAATCAAGCCTCGGTAAATTCAAGAAAATTGAAATAATGTCAAGTTTCTTTTCTGACCACGATGCTAGGAGACTAGATATCAGTTACAGAAAAAAAAAACTGTAAAAAATACAAACACATGGAGGCTAAACAATATACTACTAAATAACCAAGAGATCACTGAAGAAAACCAAGAGGAAATTTAAAAATACCTAGAAACAGGGCTTCCCTGGTGGCACAGTTGTTGAGAGTCCACCTGCCAATGCAGGGGACACGGGTTCATGCCCTGGTCTGGGAAAATCCCACATGCCACGGAGTGGCTGGGCCTGTGAGCCATGGCTGCTGAGCCTGCATGTCCAGAGCCTGTGCTCTGCAACGGGAGAGGCCACAACAGTGAGAGGCCCACGTATCACAAAAAAAAAAAAAAAAAAGAAACCCTAGAAACAAATAACAATGAATATATGATGACCCAAAACCTATGGGATGCAGCAAAAGCAGTTTTAGAAGGGAAGATTATATAAAATCCTACCTCAAGAAACAAGAAAATCTCAAATAAACAACATAAACTTACATGTAAAGCAATTAGAGAAAGAAGAACCAAAAACCCAAAGTTAACAGAAGGAAAGAAATCATAAAATTCAGATGAGAAATAAATGTAAAAGAATGAAGTAAACAATAGCAAAGATCAATAAAACTAAAAGCTGGTTCTTTGAGAAGAGAAACAAAATTGACAAACCATTAGCCAGACTCATCAAGAAAGAAAGGGAGAAGACTCAAATCAACAGAAAAAAAAATGAAAAAGGAGAAGAAATAACCAACACTGCAGAAATAGAAAGGATCAAGAGATATTACTACAAGCAACTATCTGCCAATAAAATGGACAACCTGGAAGAAATGGACAAATTCTTAGAAAAACACAACCATCCAAGACTGAACTAGGAAGAAATAGAAAATATGAACAGACCAATCACAAACACTGAAATTGAAACTGTTTGAAAATCTTCCAAAAAACAAAGTTCCAGGACCAGATGGCTTCACAGGTGACTTCTATCAAACATTTAGAAAAGAGCTAACACCTATCCTTCTCAAACTCTTCCAAAATATAGCAGGGAGGAACACTCTCAAACTTATTCTAAGAGGCCTCCATCACCCAGATACCAAAACCAGCCAAAGATGTCACAAATAAAGAAAACTACAGGCCAATATCACTGATGGACATAGATGCAAAAATCCTCAACAAAATACTAGCAAACAGAATCCAACAGCACATTAAAAGTATCATACAACGTGATCAAGTGGGGTTTATGCCAGGAATACAAGGAGTCTTAAATATATGCAAAACAATCAATGTGATACACCATATTAAAAAATTGAAAGAGAAAATCCATATGATAATTTCAATAGATGTAGGAAAACCTTTTGACAAAATTCAACACTTATTTATGATAAAAACCCTCCAGAAAGTAAGCATAGAGGGAACTTACCTCAACATAATAAATGACATATATGACAAACCCACAGCCAAAATCACTCTCAATGGTGAAAAATTGAAACCATTTCCTCTAAGATCAGGAACACAACAAGGTTGCCCACTCTCACCACTGTTATTCAACATAGTTTTGGAAGTTTTAGCCACAGCAATCAGAGAAGAAAAAGAAATAAAAGGAATTGAAATCAGAAAAGAAGTAAAACTGTCACTGTTTGCAGATGACATGATACTATACATAGAGAATCCTAAAGATGCTACCAGAAAACTACTAGAGCTAATCAATGAATTTGGTAAAATGGCAGGATGTAAAATTAATGCACAGAAATCCCTTGCATTCCTATAAATTAATGATGAAACACCCGAAAGAGAAATTAAGGAAGCACTCCCATTTACCATTGCAACAAAAAGAATAAAATACCTAGGAATAAACCGACTTAAGGAGACAAAAGTCGTGTATGCAGAAAATTATAAGACACTGAAGAAAGAAATTAAAGACGATACAAACAGATGGAGAGATATACCATGTTCTTGGATTGGAAGAATCAACATTGTGAAAATGACTACACTACCCAAAGCAATCTACAGAGTCAATGCAATCCCTATGAAACTACCAATAGCATTTTTCACAGAACTAGAACAAAAAATTTCACAATTTGTATGGAAACAAAAAAGACACCGAATAGCAAAAGTGATCTTGAGAAAGAAAAACGGAGTTGTAGGAATCAGGCTTCCTGACTTTAGACTATACTACAAAACTACAGTAGTCAAGACAGTATGGTACTGGCACAAAAATAGGAATATACATCAATGGAACAGGGTAGGAAACCCAGAGACAAACCCAAGCACATATGGTCACCTTATCTTTGATAAAGGAGGCAAGAATATACAATGGAGAAAACGTAGCCTCTTCAATAAATGGTCCTGGGAAAACTTGACAGCTACATGTAAAAGAATGAAATTAGAACACTTCCTAACACCATACACAAAAGTACACTCAAAATTGATTAAGGACCTAAATGTAAGGCCAGGCACTATACAACTCTTAGAGTTAAATTTAGACAGAACACTCTATGACATGAATCACAGCAAGATCCCTTTTGACCCACCTTCTAGAGAAATGGAAATAAAAACAAAAATAAACAAATGGGACCTAATGAAGCTAAAAGCTTTTGCACAGCAAAGGAAACCATAAGCAAGATGAAAAGACAACCCTCAGAGTGGGAAAAAATATTTTCAAATGAAGCAACTGACAAAGGATTAATCTCCAAAATATACAAGCAGCTCATGTAACTTAATATCAAAAAATAAAAAACCCAACCCAAAAATGGGCAAAAAACCTGCAAAGACATTTCTCCAAAGACGATATACAGATTGTCAACAAACACATGAAAGGATGCTCAACATCATTAATCATTAGATAAATGCAAATCAAAACCACAGTGAGGTATCACCTCACTCCTGTCAGAATGTCCATCATCAAAAAATCTAGAAACAATAAATGCTGGAGAGGGTGTGGAGAAAAGAGAACCCTCCTACACTGTTGGAGGGAATGTACATTGATACAGCCACTATGAAGAACAGTATGGAGGTTCCTTAAAAAACTAAAAATAGAACTACCATATGACCCATCAATCCAACTACTGGACAGATACCTTGAGAAAGCCATAATTCAAAAAGAGACATGTACCACAATGTTCATTGCAGCACACTTTACAATAACCAGGACATGGAAGCAACCTAAGTATCCATCGGCAGATGAATGAATAAAGAAGATGTGTCACATATATACAATGGAATATTACTCAGCCATAAAAAGAAACGAAATTGAGTTATTTGTAGTGAGGTGGATGGACCTAGAGTCTATCATATAGAGTGAAGTAAGTCAGAAAGAGAAAAACAAATACCGTATGCTAGCACATATATATGGAATCTAAAAGAAAAAAGAAATGGTTCTGATGAACCTAGTGGCAGGACTGGAATAAAGACATAGATATAGAAAATGGACTTGAGGATACGGGGAATGGGAAGGGTAAGATGGGAAGAAGTGAGAGAGTAGAATTGACATATATACACTACCAAATGTAAAATACATAGCTAGTGGGAAGCAGCTGCATAGCACAGAGATATCAGCTCGGTGCTTTGTGACCACCTAAAGGGTTGGAACAGGGAGAGTGGGAGGGAGATGCAAGAAGGATGGGATATGACGACATATGCATACATATAGCTGATTCACTTTGTTATAGAGCAGAAACAAATGCAACATTGTAAAGCAATTATACTCCAATAAAGGTGTTAAAAAAAAAAAAAAGTGAACTACCAGAATCTTCCAAAACAGTTTAGCATCTGCTCAAGTACAGAAAGTCTTGTATCATTTTTTAAAGGAACATGATATTTTTATTGAAGTATAATTGACTTACAATATTATATTAATTTCAGGCATACAACATTGTGATTAAATATTTTTTATAAATTATACTCCATTTAAAGCTATTGAAAAATATTGCCTATATTCCCTGTACTGTAGCTTATTTCTTTATAATAAGAATATATATATATATCATTGTAGCTTATTTCTTTAATACACAGTGGTTTGTACCTCTTAATGATCTCCTAACCCTATCCTGCCCTTCCTCTCTTCCCTCTCCCTACTGTAACCACTAGTTTGTTCTCTATATTTGTGAGTCTGTTTCTGTTTTGTTATACTCATGTATCTGTTTTATTTTTTTAGATTCCATATATAAGTGATAACATAAAACATTTGTCTTTCTCTGTCTAACTTATTTTACTAAGCATAATTCCCTCCAGGTCCATCCATGTTGCTGCAAATGGCAAAATTGCATTCTTTTTCATAGCTGAGTAATATTCCATTTTATATATACCACTTCTACTCTATCCATTTGTCTACTGATGAAAACTTAGGTCACTTCCATATCTTGGCTCTTATAAATAATGCTGCTATGAGCATTGGGGTGCACATCTCCTTTTGAATTAGCATATTAGTTTTCTTTGAATATATACCCAGGAGTGGAATGCTGGATAGTATGCTAGTTCTATTTTTAATTTTTGATTAATCTCCATACTGTTTCCCTTAGTGGCTGCACCAATTTACATTTCCACCAACAGTGTATTAGAGTTTCCTTTTCTCCACATCCTTACCAACATTTGTTGTTTCTGAACTGCCATTCTGACAGGTGTGAGGTAATATCTCATCGTGGTTTTCATTTGCATTTCTCTGATGATTAGTGATGTTGCATATCTTTTCATGTGCCTGTTGGCCATCTGTATGTCTTCTTTGGAAAAAATTCTATTCAGGTCTTCTGCCCATTTTTCAAACAGGTTGCTTGTTTCTTTGATGTGGAGTGGTATTATCTGTTTATATATTTTGGATATTAACCCCTTATCAGTCTTATCATTTGCAAACATTTTCTCCCATTCTGTAGGTTGTGTTTTTGTTCTGTCAATGTTTTCCTTTACTTTGCAAAAGATTTTTAAGTTTAATTCAGTCCCTTTTGTTTATTTTTGCTTTTTCTTCTTTTTCCTGTGGAGACAAATCCAAAAAGATATTGTTACAGTTTATGAAAAAGTGTGTTCTACCTGTTTTCCTCTAGGAGTTTTATAGTTTCAGGTCTTTCATTTAGGTCTTTAATCCATTTTGAGTTTATTTTTGTCTATGGTGTGAGAAAATGTTCTGATTTCATTCTTTTACATGTAGCTGTCCAGTTTTCTCAGCACCACTTATTAAAGAGACTATCTTCTCCACATTGTATATTCTTGCCTCCTTTATTGTAGAGTAATTGACCAGAAGTGTGTGGATTTGTTTCTGGGCTCTCTATTGATCTCTGTGTCTATTTTTGTGTCAGCACCATACTGTTTTGATTACTATACCTTTGTAGTGTAGTTTGAAGTCAGGGAGCATACCTTCAGCTTTGTTCTTTTTTCTCAAGACTTCTTTAGCAATTTGGGGTCTTTTGTGGTTTCATATAAATTTTAGGATTATATGTTCTAAGTTTATGAAAAATGTCATGAGTATTTTGATAAGCATTGCATTAGATCTGTAGATTGCTTTGGGTAGTATGGCCATTTTAACAATATTAATTCTTCCAGTCCAAGAACACATCCAAGATATCTTTGCATTTCTTTGCATCATCTTCAATTTCCTTCATCAACGTTTTATAGTTTTCAGAGTATAAGTCTTTCGCCTCTTTGCTTAAGTTGATTCTTAGCTATTTTGTTATTTTTGATGTGATTTTAAATGGGATTGTATTCTTGATTTGTTTCTTTTTTTTTTTTTTTTTTTATTTTTATTTTTTTTATTTATTTTTTTTTTTTAGCACAGTCAATACAGACACGAATGCAAATTGAGACATTTGATATAATATGACAAAAAAGGGTTAATGCCTTTACTTTTTTTTTTTTTTTTTTTTTTGGCGATAGGTATACCTGGTTTTAATTCTCACTTCTACCGCTTGGTAGCTGGACAGCCTTAGGCAAGTTTCATACCTCCCTGAAATTCACTTAATTCAGTCTGTAAAATGGCATAATAACTTATTATAGCATCCTTTTAGGAATTTTAAATCAGTTCTTGAAATAAAAGTACACAATATATAGACAAGTATGGATTCCTCAATAGGTGTTTGACCTTTCATTTCTCCAGTATCCCACCCGCATCAAATAAAGAAAAATACTTTTTAAAATTTACGAATATTTCATTGTTGTAAAGTTAAAGCCATAAAAATAATCAAATGGCCTACTATCATACCGTTAGAAGAAAAAAAAAAAGGTGTTCATGAGAGTTCCATATTAGAATACAAGTTTTCCTTAGGCACCTGTTTATGTATGCTATTCTGCTCTTTACAATAAATAATTAAATTTAAAAGACTTAATTCCTCACTTTTAAGACCTTATTAGTTTACAAATTACATATTGACCTATGCTAAATTTTATACCGACCCATGCTAATGAATTCAGTACAGAAAACAAAAAACACTGCACTCAAGCAAACTACATATATATATATATATATATATATATATATATATATATATATATATATATATATCTTATATGAGAATTGCTACTCCAGCTTTCTTTTGGTTTCCATTTGCATGAAATACCTTTTTCCATCCCCTTACTTTCAGTCTGTATGTGTCTCTAGGTCTGAAGTGGGTCTCTTGTAGACAGCAAATATATGGGTCTTGTTTTTGTATCCATTCAGCCAATCTGTGTCTTTTGGTGGGAGCATTTAGTCCATTTACATTTAAGGTAATTATCGATATGTGTGTTCCCATTCCCATTTTCTTAATTGTTTTGGGTTTGTTATTGTAGGTCTTTTCCTTCTTTTGTGTTTCTTGCCTAGAGAAGTTCCTTTAGCAGTTGTTGTAGAGCTGGTTTGGTGGTGCTGAACTCTCTCAGCTTTTGCTTGTCTGTAAAGGTTTTAATTTCTCCATCAAATCTGAATGAGATCCTTGCTGGGTAGAGTAATCTTGGTTGCAGGTTTTTCTCCTTCAACACTTTCAATATGTCCTGCCACTCCCTTCTGGCTTGCAGAGTTTCTGCTGAAAGATCAGCTGTTAACCTTATGGGGATTCCCTTGTGTGTTATTTGTTGTTTTTCCCTTGCTGCTTTTAATACGTTTTCTTTGTATTTAATTTTTGACAGTTTGATTAATATGTGTCTTGGCGTATTTCTCCTTGGATTTATCCTGTATGGGACTCTCTGTGCTTCCTGGACTTGATTAACTATTTCCTTTCCCATATTAGGGAAGTTTTCAACTATAATCTCTTCAAATATTTTCTCAGTCCCTTTCTTTTTCTCTTCTTCTTCTGGAACCCCTATAATTCGAATGTTGGTGCGTTTAATGTTGTCCCAGAGGTCTCTGAGACTGTCCTCAGTTCTTTTCATTCTTTTTTCTTTATTCTGCTCTGCAGTAGTTATTTCCACTATTTTATCTTCCAGGTCACTTATCCGTTCTTCTGCCTCAGTTATTCTGCTATTGATCCCATCTAGAGTACTTTTAATTTCATTTATTGTGTTGTTCATCGTTGCTTGTTTCGTCTTTAGTTCTTCTAGGTCCTTGTTAACTGATTCTTGCATTTTGTCCATTCTATTGTCCATTCTATCTCCAAGATTTCGGATCAACCTTACTATCATTATTCTGAATTCTTTTTCCGGTAGACTGCCTATTTCCTCTTCATTTGTTAGGTCTGGTGGGTTTTTATCTTGCTCCTTCATCTGCTGTGTGTTTTTCTGTCTTTTCATTTTGCTTATCTTACTGTGTTTGTGGTCTCCTTTTTTGCAGGCTGAAGGTTCGTAGTTCCTGTTGTTTTTTGTGTCTGTCCCCAGTGGCTAAGGTTGGTTCAGTGGGTTGTGTCGGCTTCCTGGTGGAGGGTACTAGTGCCTGTGTTCTGGTGGATGAGGCTGGATCTTGTCTTTCTGGTGGGCAGGTCCACGTCTGGTGGTGTGTTTTGGGGTGTCTGTAGACTTATTATGATTTTGGGCAGCCTCTCTGCTAATGGGTGGGGTTGTGTTCCTGTCTTGCTAGTTGTTTGGCATAGGATGTCCAGCACTGTAGCTTGCTGGTCGTTGAGTGAAGCTGGGTGCTGGCGTTGAGATGGAGATCTCTCGGAGATTTTTGCTGTTTGATATTATGTGCAGCTGGGAGGCCTCTTGTGGACCAGTGTCCTGAAGTTGTATCTCCCACCTCAGAGGCACAGCACTGACTCCTGGCTGCAGCACCAAGAGCCTTTCATCCACAGGGCTCCTTAATTTGGGATGATTCGTTGACTATTCAGGTATTCCACAGATGCAGGGTATATCAAGTTGATTGTGGAGCTTTAATCCGCTGCTTCTGAGGCTGCTGGGAGAGATTTCCCTTTCTCTTCTTTGTTCTCACAGCTCCCAGGGGCTCAGCTTTGGATTTGGCCCCGCCTGTGCGTGTAGGTCGCCGGAGGGCGTCTGTTCTTTGCTCAGACAGGACGGGGTTAAAGGAGCCGCTGATTCGGAGGCTCTGGCTCACTCAGGCCGGGGGGTAGGGAGGGTCACGGAGTGTGGGGCGGGCCTGCAGCGGCAGAGGCCGGGGTGACGTTGCAGCCTGAGGCGCGCCGTGCGTTCTCCCGGGGGAGTTGTCCCTGGATCCCGGGACCCTGGCAGTGGCGGGCTGCACAGGCTCCCCGGAAGGAGGTGTGGCTAGTGACCTGTGTTCGCACACAGGCCTCCTGGTGGCGGCAGCAGCGGCCTTAACGTCTCATGTCTGTCTCTGGGCTCCGCACTTTTAGCCGCGGCTCGCGCCCGTCCCTGGAGCTCTCTCAAGCAGCGTTCTTAATCCCCTCTCCTCGTGCACCAGGAAACAAAGAGGGACGTAAAAGTCTCTTGCCTCTTCGGCAGGTCCAGACTTTTCCCCGGACTCTCTCCCGGCTAGCCGCGGTGCACTAACGCCCTGCAGGCTGTGTTCACGCCGCCAACCTCACTCCTCTCCCGGCGCTCCGACAAAAGCCGGAGCCTCAGCTCCCAGTCCCGCCCGCCCCGGCGGGCGAGTAGACAAGCCTCTCGGCTGGCGAGTTCCGGTCGGCCCGATCCTCTGCGCTGGAATCTGTCCGCTTTGCCCTCCGCACCCCTGTTGCTGTGCTCTCCTCCGCGGCTCCCAAGCTCCCCCACTCCGCCTCCCGAAGTCTCCACCCGCGAAGGGGCTTCCTAGTGTGTGGACACTTTTCCTCCTTCACAGCTCTCTCCCGCTGGTGCAGGACCCGTCCCTATCCTTTTGCCTCTGTTTAGTTTTTTCTTTTGCCCTAACCAGGTACGTGGGGGGTTCCTTGCCTTTTGGGAGGTCTGAGGTCTTCTGCCAGCGTTCAGTAGGTGCTCCGTAGGAGTTGTTCCACGCGTAGATGTATTTCTGGTGTATCTGTGGGGAGGAAGGTGATCTCCGCGTCTTACTCTTCCGCCATCTTCCCGGAAGTCTATTTTCATTTTTTCTGATTTGTTTCTGATAGTTCATTATTAGTGTATAGAAAAACAATATATTTCTGCATATTAGTCTTGTATCCTGCAAATTTATTTAATTCATTTATTAGTTCTAATATATTTTTGGTAGAGCCTTTAGGGTTTTCTCTATATAATACCATATCATCTGAAAATTGTGACAGTTTTACTTCTTTCCTTCCAATATGGATGCTTTTTATTTCTTTTTCTTGTCTTGTTGTTGGGCTAGGACTTCCAATACTATGTTAAACAGAAGTGCCAAGAATGGGCATCCTTGACTTGTTCCTGATTTAGAGGGAAAGCTTTCAGCTTTTCACCACTGAGTATGGGTTTGACATAAATGGGCTTTATTATGTTCAGATATATTCCCTTTACACCAAGTTTGATGAAAAAAAAGTTCTACATTATTTTTTTGGTTTCTTCTATTGATATTTTTTTCTTCTACTGATATTTTTTTCCTGATTTTGGAAAAAGATTGAAAACAAAGTTGAAAGAAAAAAAAATCCTCCATAATGTCACTATTCACAGTTAACTGCTAATAGTATTATGATCTTTTTATTTCTTTCTATGTAAATATGTATATGTATATATAGTATAAAATTGCCAAATTTGGCAATTTGGCTATATATATGTATATATATATATATATATATATATATAAAGTGTGTGTTTGTATACACACACACTATTGCTTTCTCTTTTGCTGTCCTTAAAATTATACCATAAGCATTCCCCACATTCTAAGAAAACACTATTTTTAATGCCTATGCCTAAATTCCAGCATGAATTTGTATCACAATTCAGATGGCCAAAATTTTATGCTGGACACAAAATTTTGTCATTTGTTGAGTATTAAAAATAATGGAAAGAATCAGCACTCTCTAAAACCTCCCCATTTTGTAACTGAAGAAAAATACTAATTTAAAAATTAATAGAAAATTTTGTGATAATAGAAATTTTTTATTCTGCACTGTCCAGTAGAGTATCCACTAGCCACATGTGGTTGTTAAGTTCTTGATATATGGTTAGTGCAACCGATTAACTGGATTTCTTACTTTACCTAACTTTAATAAATTTAAGTAGCCACATGTGACCTTATTGCTTAAAGCAGAACTTGAAGAATTCATCACACCACTTTAAGTGTTTGCTTGTATGCAGGAATACCCCCATCTTGTGGCCTTTTAGAAAACTGCCTGTAAAATTGTTTGAAACCAAGGTGTATTTGCAATCATAAGCACAATTTGTAGTTGTAATTCCATGATGTCCATGGACCACAGAAGTCCACCTAGTAGGTATCTGAAAATTTAAAGATTGGCATTGCTAAAACACAGTACTCAGGGCAAATTAATTCACATGGGACAGTCAATGCCTGGACAAACACTAAAAATAAGCATGCTTGGGACACTTTGGGTTAATCTTTTAACAAACAGCTGAAATCTCTAGGAGTTATTGACACCAAAGTTAGGCCCTTCGTTTGTTGTCCTATTCAAAAGTCCTCTAAATCCTTCCCCCAAATCTAGCACACAATTTTCAAAATTAGCTTGATATATGTGTGTGTGTACATATATATCTACATATATATCTTTCGAACATATAAATTATCTGTGATTTAATGGGGAACAAAATTAAAATTCCCCTCTTACCCAACTAGGTTTGTAACTAATTAAGAGGTAGACAGTGGTGGAAAACACATGAAGACCGCACATTTTATTACTGACAGAACTGTTTTAAAAATATGGCTTCGTGGCACAGCAATGATGGAAATTCTAATATTGAATCCCAGAATAAGACTTGTCTACCAACTTGCAAGCCTCTCTGTAAAACCGTGGGCCTCCCCCTAATGGCAGGACATAAAGGCAGACCAGAGAGATATATGCTATGGGCAGCTGGCCCCAGAGAACAGAGATGGGTGGAGGCAGGAGGCTGGAGAGGGGGACAGGAGAGAGTCTGTTGGCAGTGGCACGTATCCCACATTCTGTAAGTTATAATTTATTCTTTTTTGGTAGAAATAATTAAAGGCTGTGCAGATTGTTTAGGGAAAGTCCCTCTTCAAAGAAACTGGAAGACAGAAAAAGTATTCACACTAATGGAAATGAATAAATGATATTCCAGCATGATATCATGAAAATTTTAGCTGTTTGACAAAATCATTTCAGCTTCACCTGAGAGCTGTTGGGGAGCAGAGCAGATACTTACTCATTTTTGCACAACTTTGTTCATCTTTTTCAATCTGAAAGGATCACATATTAGGTGCTTGCAGTAAATGACTCTAAAACAAAAACAAATACTGATATCAGACTCAGTCCTCTTAAAATGCTGCTTCAGTTTGCTGGTAGACTTTAAAAATTCACTGGTGTCTTCTAGTTCAAAAACAAAAGAACTAGCTCAAAAACCATTATACTATCAAGTTGTTTAAAAAATATTCAGTTAAAATATAAAGGGTAAAAATCAGTAACTGCATAACAACATTATAGCAATAATAATAAGCTCCACTGTAATAAAATATTTCATTCACAGCAGCAATAAAAATATACAATTCTAATTGTAGAAATTCACCCTAAGGATATACTTGCAGTTGGATGTAACAGTTTATTACAGGGTTATTCATCACAAAACTGTTTATAATCATCCTTATAAAATGATGGTGATGGTAGATGTTTCCAAGTGTGCTAACTTGACAAAATTTTAAAACTCTCTGACAACTCTGTATTATCCCCAACACCAAAGACTCACTAGTCCATGAAACAATAAATCTGAAAACAATTCTAGTTAGATCTACTAATATGTCACTCTGGGAATTGGTATTAGACATAATAGTTTGTATCTATATGGATCCAGGAGAGATCATCTTCTCTGGTGAGAAGAAATGCCAGGAAATTCACTTTGATTTGAGTCACTGAAGGTGGGTACCCCATTTGCCACATCTAAATATCCCTGAGGATATTTGTGGTTACTAAGGATAACTACTCTTAGAAGTGTAGGAGGGATAGACTACTGTTCAAAAAAAGATTTAGTCAGGCCTTTCTGTGTTAAGAAATTGAATGGGAAAGCTGCTGAGTCCCTGGCACGGATCTCTGAGGAGAGAAGGAGATGGTGCCCTTTTCCAGGAGAGTTCTGAGAACCACTGTACATCTTCTGAAAATGCCCAGTTGGGAGACCCATTGTACAGGAGTCAAAGAATGGTGCTTCTTTGATTAAACCTAACACCAGGATTAGGATTGCAGGCACAAATGCCGCCAGACAGGCAATATAAAGGTTTGTGTCAGGCTGGCTGTAAAACAGAAGACAATAATGTTTGTCATGAAATGTGTGTGCCGAATAAACCACTTCTGAGGGTCGGATTTGACCCATAGACAGCCAGTTTGTGACCCTTGACTGACATGGTGAGTTAATCCTTCCTCAAAGAATCACAGCCGAATGTAGGAATCTGATCCAGACAGGCATTCTCCGTGCTGGGCACTCAGGTTCTACCGTTTGGAGCAGGGTCAGTGTCAACACTGATGCCATGTGGCAGTGAAGAGCAGTGGCAACATGACCTCATCCAACTCTCAGTAGATGCTGGATTTTCTATTAATGCAACAGGTTAGGGACTTGAAAAACTAACCAGAAAATACTATATTGAACAATGTAGATAAGAAATACTAGATAGAATAATGTATGGTGTAGTTTTGGAGCACTCATATAAATTTCAGAGGTTTCTTTCACCCTCCTTCTCTTCTTTCTTCCTCTTCCTCTTCCTCTCCCCTCCTTCCTCTCTCCCTCCCTCCCTCTCTCATGCATGCAGGCTCTCTCTCTCTCTGTCATTTTTCCCTCATCAATTTGTGAACTTTTTAAGGGTACATTGTGAAATCTCCCTTCTCAGAATGGAGATTTAGCAGAGTGGATGCTATATCTTCCCAAGTATATAAGCTAGTTAATAAGTGTGGGGATTTCATCTCTCTCATGGGTCTAAATTTCTTCCCATAAGCACATGTTACTCAGTACATCCATTGGTCAGAAAGCACTCCGAGGACACAACTCTTTCTGCTAATTGCCTCTGTATCCACCAATCGTTTCTCTCCTTTCTATTCCCATACTCATTTCCCCACACCCAGAGATATAAATGCAATATTGTCGACTGGTAAATGAGCTAAGCTGACAGTTGGTGGCACTGCTTCTCAACCAAAATTCAAAATTCATAACGTGTAAGCATAGGACACTTTATCTCTTTATTTGCCACGAGAAGTGATCTAAGCTCTAAGGACATGAGAATTACTAGGGGAACAGATTTCTGAACCCAATTCCTAGAGACAAACAGAGTAAGTCTTGGAATCTGCAGGTTTAATTAGTGTTCTAAATTATTCCAATTCAGTCTGTAAATCACATTATCTGAAGTGAAGACATGGGATGTCAGGGCTTCGAACTCAAGAATAGGTTGTGATAAAAGTTTCCTTCTGACATATCTTTCTTATCTGAGGGGTTTGGCAAGGTCTTCAATGATATTGTGCTTCTATCAATTTCATATGTATACATGTATATTATATTGATATATATATATATATCATAAAGGGTTACTTACTGTCAGACAGTCACAATTCTCTTAATGATTCCTTTCTCATTAAGTTCAAAATTAACCTGCTAATTCCCCCAAACTAATGAGTAGTTGAGATTTTTCCCTATGTGTTTATTGGCTTTGTTTCTAACATTTAATCATGAGCATTTTAAATCACATTGAAAACTGAAAGAATTTTACCATGAACACCCAAATACCTACAACCTAGACTCTACAATTAATATTTTACTATCCTGGTTTCATCAGTACATCTATGAATTCCTCCATTATCTGTCAATTCATCATATTGTTTGATACATCTTATTTCAGTGTAGGTTGGAGACACCAGTCACTATGCATCTCATTAACTAGAGTTCAAGATTTGTTTATGGTTTTCACGTAAAACTCATATACAATGAAAATCATACAACTTGGGGTATCATTCAATGAGTTCAGACAACCACATTCACCTGTGCAACCTAAATCCTTGTCATGATGCATGGACATTACCATCATCCCAAGAAGATTCCTCATATGCTTTCCCAATAAATATTCACCCCCACCCCCCAGAAGCAACCATTGTTCTATTGATATTTATTCACTATAAACTAAGTTTGCTTGTTTTAAGATTTCATATAAATGGAATCATATATTAAGCATTTTTTATGTATAAGCCTTCTTTTAATTATCATGTTTTTGAGATCCATCCATTTTGTTGTGTATATCAATAGCTTTTTTTTTCTTATTTATTGCTGGATAACATTACAGTCTACAAATATACTATTGTTTGTTTATCCATTACATTTGTTGGACAACTGAGCTGTTTCCAGTTTGGGGCTGTTATGAATAATCCTGCTGTAAACATTCAGGTACAAGCCTTTTTGTGGAAATATATTTTTTATTTTTCTTGGGTAAGTACCTAGTAGTAGAATAGCTAGATCACAAGGGGGTTTTATGTTTAGTTTTATAAAAAATTGTCAAAATTCTTATCAAGTAGTTTCTCCTTTCTAAATATTTTTCATTACCACCAACAATATGAGAGTTTCAGGTGCTCAGTGTCCTCAGTAACATTTAACATTGTCAGTCTTTTTTAATTTTAGCAATTTTAATATGTATGTAACAGCATCTTGTATTTTAACTGACCTAAGTGTCAGCTCTTTTTTGAATGAATCATGGGACTTGTTTTTAATATTCAGAGCCACCCATAAATAACTTTGAAAAAATGTGTTTGAGTGTTTATTCTTATATGTAGAATTACTGGGAGATGTGTGAAAGGTGAAAGAGAAAAATGACCCCTGTCCTGAAAGAGCTTACATTCTTAACATTTACAATAACATATGAGACCTATGTGACTAAATCTGACTCAAGGTGCTGCAAGATTTGATCAAGAATGGTGATTGCAAGAGTCAACTGCTAGGGAAGTCTTTAAGCTGGAGATTGAAAGAGTGCTATTTGGGTTATAGAATAAAGAGAGGAATGAGGTTGGCATTCTGTTGGGAAAATAGCCAGCATGAGACCCTAAGTTCAGAACAAGCAAGGAGTGTGAAAAAGAGATGGAACAGCTCCTGCAACTCTATGTGCAAACTTTAGGCTTCCATGAATATTACAACGCCATTAAATCCTATGCCAAGATTTGGTTGTGTGGTCATTTTTCTTGCTACATGTTCACAAATAAATTATTTCTCATTTTTAATTTTACACCACAAAATTCAAACCAATATTTCAGTGTACTGTAAGATAAAGAGGACTTTCCCTGTATGAGAAATCAAATGAATGACAAAGCCTAACATATGTTTTCTATTATTTTGAAGTTCAAAGCACCATGCATAGCTCTTTATACAAAATGGAGGCAGCAGTCTCTGAAGAGAGCAATGTCATTGTTGTTTTTTAAAATGGGCCTGAGTTTCTCTATCAGTTTTCATGCTCCTTTTCCTCAGGAATGTGTATCATATAGTACATGAGAAAATAAACTCATCAATCAGATACACCTGAGATTATGGTCTGTCTCTTGAGCAAGTTAATTAGACTCCATAAACCTTGCCTTTCTCATCTCTAAAATTGGGATAATGATAGAACTTACCTCATCAATTTGTTGAAAGGATTACATAAGATAATGCATGTTAAGTGCTTTGCACAGCCTCTGACTCAATAAATGTCAGTTATTTTTATTACTCTCTTTGATCACATTTGCCAGTTTCACCTGTTTCCTTCCTAAGTGTTCCTAAATCACAAATATTAAATTAAAAAGCACGCACAGTGAGCATAACAGGCATAGTGTTCAGATGCCTGAATTTGATAATAGGTTTTTTATATCTTCCAATATAGCTCATTTAATTTATGGTTCTCCTGATTTTCCTTCTTTAAAAGAATAGTGCATATATAATTTGGAATCTTTCAAAATGAATAAATGGGGAAATCTAACTTGGTTTTTTATAATGCTGAAATATATTCAAAATTCATACCTGGAAAGAATATTGAATGTGAAATGTTGGATGGGAGATTCTTGGATCATATGATTATGTTGGCAGGGCTCATGAGAATTTTTTTGAGTTACAGGCAACTTAATCCCTAGCAACAGGCAACAGTGCAACATAGGTTTGAATCCCAAGGTACTGCCATGGCTCTTCCTTTTATTAGTTGCAAAAACAGGTAGCTGCTCAGATGAAGTGATCAGGAGGACTCTGGGACAAACTCTCTACTAAAAAATATCAACCCTCCACTACCTGGCTGGCACTCTGGCTGAAACTGCTGAATAATACTCTATTAAAATGAAAATGTACCCGGGAGAATTAACATATTCAGTAGTCTGCTAAGCCCATCAGACCTTAGAGTAAACTGTTTAATCAGATGGATTCCCTGTTGACCTTAAGTGAAAACTTTAGGTGGAGGTTTGGGCAGTTCCTTAATAGGCAAAGAAGACAAGAACAACAATATATGGCAAGAAAGAATCTTCATTTGGGCAAGCAAGCATCATGATATAATATGCATGAGGGGAGCTTGGGGCAGGACTGTGAGGCAGAGGACATAGATTTATATTTTATTCTATAATTTGATGTGTGTGCAGACTTGGTCAGTCTTCAAATTCTTGAAACATGGTCCTTATCTATACAATGGAGAAATGCATTTCTATTCTAACTAATATTCACAATATTAGTGAGAATTAAATGAGATAATATGCACGAGAATCCTCTGGATTCCAAAAGCATCCAATATAATACATAATGTTATCTTTTTGTAATTACTTGTAATGTAGAATCTTAGGGAGAAAATGCCTATTGAAAAATTGAAATAGATAAGCATAAGAAAATATGTTGATGAAGCAGTAGTTTGACTTATCATTAGTTTAGTGTTTTAAGATAAGGTTGCTCCATCACAACCATTATCCTATTTGGTCTTTACAAAAACACTGTGACTTAAGCAGGGCAGGTATTTCTATCCCTATTTTACAGAGGAGGTGTCAAAATCAACACATGTGAATCATCCTGCACAGCATCTTTTTTGTATGTATCTCACTGCTGACAGAATAGCATGGGCAATGTCAGTAAGCTGAAGCTTACAGAAAAATATAAGAAAAAAGTACTTTTCAATATTTGGTGCAAAAGGAAGAATGAAGATTTCTTTATTAATAGGACAGTTAGAGTAGTGTTGACATAATACAGTTAGAAACATAATACAGTTTCCTTTTCTTTTCTTGAGTTGGCCATAGAATACATTTTTTAAAGTGTAATTTATCCAGCATTCCCATGTGTTTTTAATGAGAGTAATGGAGGTGCTTATTGACAGTTCTGTCTCCAACTACACCTCCATTTTCTAAAACACAGAGTAGAACTTAGGGTCAGGCACTTTGGCATGGAATAGTATCTAGCTAAAATTTCATAACTTTGTTTTCATTTATCTTTACAGTATCTTTTCATTTGTGGGATGTGTTAGTTTTATTGTTTTTGTTTTATGGTTTATTTTGGTAACAGTTTTATTGAAATACAATTTCCATACCATGTAATTTGCCTAGTTAAAATATATAATTCAATGGTTTTAATATATTCATATTTATGCAACTACAATCAATTTGAGAACATTTTCATCACTCCAAAAGAAGCCTTGTACACATTAGCTATTACCCTTCTCTTTTTCCGCTCCTTCTCCCCAACCCTTAACTAGCCACAAAGTTGCTTTCTGCCTCTACAGATTTGCCTATTCTGTTCTTTCATATAAATGGAATTACATAATTTGTGTTTTTTGTGACTGGTTTCTTTCATTTAGCATAAGGTTTTCAAGATTTACCCTTGTTTTAGCATGTATGGATACTTTATTCCTTTTCATAGTCAAATAATATTCCATTATATGAATATACTACATTTTGGTTATCCATTCATCAGTTGATGGACATTTGGGATTGGTTCTACCTTTTGGCTGTTATGAATAATGCTGCTATGAACCTTTGGGTACAAGTGTTTTTGAAGACATATGTGTTCACTTCTCTTAGGTATATACATAGGAGTGGAAATGACAGGTCAAATGGTAACTCTATGTTTAATCATTTAAGGAACTGCCAGATTGTTTTCCAAAGTAGCTGCACTATTTCAAATTTTCACCAGTAATGTACCAGCTTCCAATTTCTCCACATCCTTGCCAACACTTGTTATTGTCTGTCTTATTGATGATAGCTATTCTAGTGGTTGCAAAGTGGTATTTTATTGTGGTTTTGCTTTGCACTTAACTGAAGGTCAATGAATTGAGTATCTTTTTCTTTCTTTTTTTTTTTTTTTTTTTTTTGCGGTACACGGGCCTCTCACTGCTGTGGCCTCTCCCATTGCAGAGCACAGTCTCCGGACGTGCAGGCTCAGCGGCCATGGCTCACGGGCCCCGCCGCTCCACGGCATGTGGGATCTTCCCGGACCGGGGCACGAACTCGTGTCTCCTGCATCGGCAGGCGGACTCTCAACCACAGTGCCACCAGGGAAGCCCTATGATCTGTTTTGAGATAATTTTTGTATATGACATGAGGTAGAGGTATGTTAGTATTTTAAAATAACAGTAGGATTAGAGAAATTGTTTTTAAAATAAAATTATGTAAGTAAAAGTGTGGTATATTTAATGAAAACTATAAAGTATATAAAGTGCAGGCATGTGTGAATATGGCAAAGATTGTGAAGTAATGTATGGCTAATTGAAGTAATGACTCTTAGATCTTTCCCACATTGATTAATAGTAAATTATACTCTGAATGGGGGCAGAATACTCATCCAAAATTTTGTTTTTCCACAAATTTTTATTTTGAAAATTTTCATACCTACAGAAATTTTTTTTTTTTTTTTTTTTGCGGTACGCAGGCCTCTCACTGTTGTGGCCTCTCCCGTTGCGGAGCACAGGATCCGGATGCGCAGGATCAGTGGCCATGTCTCACAGGCCCAGCCGCTCCACGGCATGTGAGATCTTCCCGGACTGGGGCACGAACCCCTGTCCTCTGCATCGGCAGGCGGACTCTCAACAACTGCACCACCAGGGAAGCCTTACAGAAAATTTGTAATAACATAATGAATACTTAAATTCCTTCACCTGAATTCACCAATAATTTACCCTTTATTCATTCTCTTTATCTTCCCTCTATAAAAATGTATTAGAGGTCTGGTCATTGTCATGACTCTTGGAAGGTAGCCTTAAAAGCTTTGGAATTAAATGAGAGATAGATGTCTTTGTAAGTCATGGTAGGTCCCTAAGATCATATAAATAATTTATGCTAATGAGTTGACTCCCTATGGAGGCTGGACACCAGAAAGGCCAACCACGTAATTAGAGGATTGGAGCTTTGGACCATATAATATCAGCCCTCATCTGGCGGGGGAGCGGGTTGCTAGAGATTAAGTTCAACTACATGCGCAATAAGTCATCAGTCTTGACTATGTAATGAAGTCTCAGTAAAAACTCTTGAAACTTAAGCTTGGGTGACATATTGTCATATGTTAATGCCTGGAGGCAATACATCCTAGGGATGATGGGAACTTCACTTCTGGAACTCTCCCAGACCATGCCTTACATTTTTCTTCCTCTGGTTGCTTCTACTTTATACTCTTATTACATAAAACTGTAATCATAAGTACAGAATTTTCCTGAGTTCTGTGAGTCATTCTAGTTAATTATTGAACTTGAGGGTGATTTGGGGAAAGCGTCTAACTTTCAGTTGTGAAATGAGGACAGTCTTGTGAGGATTATTCTGTCTGACTTTGCAGTCTGTCTAACTCTGGGTCCTCTCTGAAAATAAAATGCCAGCATCCTGACACCTCTCCTCTCAATATTTCAACACTCATCTCTTGCAAACAAGACTTTCTCCTCCTTAACCACAATAATATCTTTTAAACTACCAACATACAATCTATATTCAAATTTCCCCAGTTGTGCCTCAAAGTTATTTTAGAGCTATTCTTATTGCTTTTCTAGATGTTAATATTATTCTAAAGCTGATGCTAAGAAATAACACCATGCCTTCTCTTTTTTTAATTCTCTATCTTATCCGAAGAGAAAACTCCCAGAGAAAAGATATGTGGAGAACAGAGAGCAAAAGTTATTGGTTTGGAGCATAGTTATGAGGAAGAAAATATTTTGAGAATCCATCCACTCAAAGCAGCTGACCATATGTGGGTTGTGGGTGAAGGAGCTTCTCATTAAGGCAGAGGAATGTAAGGAAGGAAAACCATTGAATCGAGGTTTAAGCTTTTAAATGAGAATTGTCTCAACTTGTAATAAAATATTTCTTTTTAAACATCATGTTTTACTGTAGAGGGCATAGCACATAATAGTGAAATTCAAAGAAAAACTATAGATTTGTTGTTCTAATGTTACAGAAAGAGAGTAGCATTGTCTAAAAGGAGGAATTGCAGGACCTAAGTGTTTCATCCCTTTGCCCATCTTATCTCAAACTCTTGTTTCTCATTTAACCATTTTATGCACCAAATTTTGTCGAGCTCATTCCTTGTGCCAGACATTTGGCAGGCATTAGAGTTGTGGTGGTAAAAACAGAGACAAGGTTCTTATAGACAATCACATTCAAGCAAGGGAAAAAAAAGACACCGAATAGGTAATTATAACTATAAATAGTTGTTTGAAAGAGAAATACAGAGTACTGTAGATGTTTTTAACCAGGATCTTAATGAGGATCAGAGAAAGACTTCCCAAGGAAGCAGCCTTTAAGCTGAAACCCAGAAGTTAAAACTCACCTGGGTAAGGGAAGAGGGGTAAGGAACAGGAAAAAGGAGGAGGGAACAACATATGAGAAAAATAAATGTGGCAGGAAAGGACCTTTTCATATAGGAGGGCAAATTTTTGAAATGGTAAATTTTTTCTTTGTCCCTTAAGTTTCTGTCTTTCCCCTTTATCAATTTGCTACTTCTTCTAATGTCCCTTTCCTTTATTTTTTCCTACCAAATTAACTCTTTTCTTTGTTTCTGAAATCTTAGACAGTTGATAAGATCAGAAAGCAAGGTCTGATAGTTGGAGGAAAGGCTTAGATTTACCCTGGCACTCCCTGGGACTTCACCTTAACTGCAGATCTGCCTCCCATTCTTAGTTCAGCTGCTTCTGTCCTTCCTCATTTTGAGGAATGACACATTGGCTCTGGGCCTCATCTTCTGTGTGGACTTCAGAGACTGTTTTGCTTTTGTTTCTCTTCCTAAGAACTTCATCTTCAGTTTAACACCATCTCTCCTAGGCTTTATCAATCTCATTTCTATTTTGCAGGAGGAGGGTTTCATCATGTGCATACCATAAACAATTTTTTGATCCAACACTGTAAGATCCTCCCTTGGATGCTAATCATATACATACAGACACAATAATTGATTTGGTTTTATTTTGTTTTTGTTTTTACTATGTTTTTTGGCTCTTGCTTCATTTGACTAGCTGGATTCAGGCACAGACCCCAGTTTGCATAAATTCATTTTCAGGGTGTTTGTACAGCTACCCAGATAGGCTCTGGGGAGGAAAGGCAGAAGTCCTACCATGGTAAATACATAGAAAAACAATCATGTGCATTTACAGGGCCCATGCAAAGTGGAACAACCTGTTAATTCTAACAACAGACTGTAGACCTTTAAAACATAAGCTCCATGAAAACAGTAATTTCATTGACTTTTTGTTCACTGCTGTCTCTTGCAAATGTAGCATTGCCCATCATGTTGTAGCAGTTTAATGATCCTTTGTTGAACACATGGATAAATAACTAACAACAGTAGAATTAGAGACAATCTGCAAAGAAATCCGTGTACAAACTATATAAGGTTTCTTTCCCTAAAGGGATGCATTAGATAGCAACATATGTTATTATTTGTTTACAATGAGTCTGTGAGATCTGCACCTTCCCAGGGTTGGTTCTGGGCCTAGACTTTCCCAGGAAGGGCTACTCTGGAGATCATTCAAGGATGAGCTTTAGCTTTGGGGTGGTACATTTGGTGTCAGATTCATAGCTGGAAATGAAATTTGAAGGACTTATATTTTCTGTTCCTCTGACTTATGTCCTTGAAACTGTTGTGGAAATGACCAGTGATTGTAACAAACTGCTAAGTGACTTATTGGTGTGGGGTAGACGCAACTGGGCTGGTTGGTCCCGACACCAAATGTTTTTTCTAAGGTGCTGGGCTTGATGCTGTGTCCCTTCTCTCTGCAGTTTAAGGCGGCAGGGACCTCACCCCAGAACTCAGAGACTCACTCATGGCAAACTTCAAAGTTTTCCAGTGCTCAGGGAAGCCACTAATCCTCATCTGTTTCTTGATGCCTGGTGCCCAGTCCCTAATGCAGGCTACTTCCTACAACTCATTATTATGTTGAACATTTTGATTATTGTTTTATGGAGATAATACAATTTCCTCCAAACTTTGATTTCTCTGAAAGAATATTCTGATATTGTGGGAAGAGCCCAGGACTGAGAAATATTAGTCCATAATCTGAATATCAGCTTTGTACTTCTTAGATATCTCTCATTTTCCTTATTTGTTTGAGGATGTGGACATAATGATTTCTAACATTTCTCTGGCCTTTATATCCTGGAGCCTAGGAAATCCAGACCAGAACATTCTGATCTTTTTTTATTGCTAGAAAAAATGGACCATTTATCCTATTGGAGTTGTTTAATTTGCCTTCTTTCATGAGTTCCTTTCATTCTCTATAATTCACAACTGAGTCTCTGTGTGAGACATTGTCTGTATATGTTTTTTTTCCACCACCTACCAAACTGTCATACAAATCCTCAGGAATTAGCTTCAGTGCCTTCCTTCCCTCTATTAATACTTTTAGTATCAGCAATGGGATCTAGAGGCCTTTTTGCTCAAGGATTGTGGTGAAAAACTGAAAAAAGGGTGAGGCAGAGGAAAGATACAATAAACATCAAAGTTACAGTTTCTGACAGTAATTGTGTTATGAAGAGGTTTACATATCAACCCTCTGTTTGTTTGATTTCATAAAGCTAGGGAGCCATACAAGGTGTCATTCCAAAGTAATCATTCTCTACCTTCAGTAGAGAGAGGAGAAATCACAATTGTTCTCAAATTCCAAGAGAGAAGGGGGTGTTTATGATTTCATTGACACCATACTTGCTAATTTCCAATTACTCAAGCTCCAGCTGAGATAGAAGCAGAGGATGTGCAATATTTAGACATCTGGAAGAAGAGAGGGAAGATTCCATGGTTGAATGTTTTGAACTACATCATCCTGGAGACCGTTTATCCTTGAACATTTCTGCAGAAACATGTGTCAGTTGTAGCATAAGTGTGGCACATCTGCATTCTTCTATTGAGATTCTGGGCACGCTTATGGTGGGGCTATTCCAGTTTCTAACAATGCTCAGTACCTTACATTGGGCCCAGAATCTCATGGAATCACTCATTAAACTGGGAGGATTTCTGAACCAAGAGTCATAAGTCCCCAGTATGATCACCTACTTACTTAAGCTAGAATTTCACACAACTCACTTCAGACCCCTGTTTTCTTCCTTAGGTTGATCTGTCCTTTAGGATTATTATCCCCACATTTTAACTTTTAATTTTGAAATAATTTTAGACTTACAGAACAGTTGTAAGCCTCAAGAAGTTTGCAAGTATCAAATTAGTTAAGCATGAGAAAATATGTTGAATAGTTTAGAAAGTACCATATGTAAGTTGTTGCTGAGTTGGGTCTTGTCCAGCTATGACTGAGTGAATACCTTCATCAAGGTACTTATTTTGGAGTATTATAATAATTCATTTATATGTTTTCTCCTTTACTAGAAAGTCAGGACTTTGTCTTATTTGTTTCTTTATCCTGATTGCCTTCTAACACATTTGCCTTCCTGTCAAATAGTGGATCTTAGAAAAAATGAATAGGAGGAAAGTTCATTGTATTATAGCTTGACTTCAGGGAACACTTTAGAAATACAACCCAAGACTAACTGATAACATTTGTTACTATCAATAGCACCATTGAATGTTATCTTTTTGTGGCACAGCAACTCTGTAGATGTGATTAAAAGTAATACTCTTGAGATTGACAGATTACCCTGGATTATGGGCCTGAAATGTAATCACAAGTGCCCTTATAAAAGGAAGACAGAGGGAGGCTTGAACACAGAGGAAGGCAATAGAAAGAAGCAGTGACAATTTGAAGATGTTATGGGGCCAGGCTTGAAGATGAAGGAAGGGGTCTTGAGCCAAGGAATGGAAGAAGTGCAGCTCTAGAAGCTGGAAAAAGTAAGAAAAGGAATTCTCCCCCACAGTCCCTGGAGGGAAAACAGCCCTGTCTGCACTTTGACTTTAACCCAGTGAAACTGACTTTTGACTTCTGGCCTTAAGGACTATAAGAGAATAAATCTGTGTTGTTTTAAGCCACTAAATGTGTGGTGATTTGTTACAACAACAATAGGAGACTAATCCAGGGTAGCCTCCAGGTGTGGGTCAAAAGCCTGTATTTATTACTAATCAGTTTGACCTTGGAATATTACTTAATCTCTCTGAGCCTTGCTTTCCTCACTTATAAATTTTAATTATGAATTTACTCATGGGGTTTTTAAGATTTTTAAGTCATCACAAGGTAATACCATGCCCAGTGCTGTCCATTAGTAATATAATGCAAACCACATATGTGATCCATATATGTAGTTTTACATTTTCTAGTAGCCATATTGAGAAAGTAAAAAGAAACAGGTGAAATTATTGTTGATAATGTATTTTACATAACATAATATACTCAAATTGTCATTTTGGATATACCCAACATACTAATAAGTTATCAATATAAAGATTATTAATCAGGCATTTTACATTCTTTTTCTCATAAGTCTTAGAAATCTGGTGCCTTGTACACTTACAGCACATTTTAATTTGGACAAACTACATTTCACATACTCAATAGTCATACGTGGCTAGATCTAGAAGGTGCTTTGTAGTGATTCTGACCCATGGTCAGTGCTTAATAAGTAAATACTGTCTTCTACAAATGTGGGGTTACTCCGTTGACTTCACAGGTTTGTTGTGAACACGGAATGAGATAATGTATGGAAAGGACTTGACAAAATGACTCCTAGTACACTCAGTGAACTGCAGTTATCATCATAATAGAAAGTGTGAGTTCCTACCCCAATGCCTGAAACATAGAGGGCTCAAAACTCTAACCCCACCTTGATTTGTCATACCTAGAGCCCAATGCCTGCTGCCAGCAGTGATGTTAACTTCTCTCATCAATTACTGGACATTTCCCCACTTACATGTGGAATCTAAAAAATGAAGCAAGATAGTGAATATAACAAAAACGACTCACAGACATAGAGAACAAACAAATGGTTACCATTGGGGAGAGGGAAGGGGGAGGGGAACATAAGGGTAGGGGGCTAAGAGTTATAAACTATTATGTATAAAGAAATAACTTACAAGGACATCTTATATAATACAAGGAATATAGCCAATATTTTATAATAACTATAAATGTAATATAACCTTTAAAATTGTGAATCACTATATTGTACACCTGAAATTTATATAATATTGTACATCAACTATACCTCAATAAAAATAAAATAAAATAAATTTCTGGATATCTCCCATATCATCTGCATCTCCTGGCTGTCCTTTCTAGTCTCCAACCTCTAAACTTCACTAGCCTGGACCATGGCAGTCTCATCTCATTCCAGGTGTGAATTAGGCCTGGGCTTCTGTTTATCCCCCATGAACACTGGCAGTGATAGGTAATGATGGATTGATTCAAAAAACTGGGTTTCAATAACTGTTTTGTAGGAATACAGCAAGAATGTGTTTATATGAGGAAGGAGGCACTTAACCCCAAGGGTTTTCTTTTTCTTTCCCTTTTAAATTTTTTTCCAATGACTTAAGCACCTTGTTATCTATAGTTTCCAAACCAGTTCGACAGAGAGTCACCTTGACATGCCTAAGTCTGGAACTTCTGTAGACAACACAGGGGCCAATTAGGCCTCTGCTCCAATATGGCTCTGTTAATTTCATAGACTTTGGAGTCAGACAGATCTAATGTGAAGTCCCATTTCTTCTACTAACTAGCTATGAGTCATTGGAAAGATTACTTAATCTTTCCAAGATTCAGTTTCTATATTTGTAAAATGACAATAATAATATAGTTAGGAAATTGAATAGAAATAATGAATGCAAAGTACCTGCACACATTCAGTTTATGCCTAATAAATGTCAGCTATCACTGAGAGTTTATTTTTTTAATCAACATACCTGATTTTTGATTCCTATATTCTTAAGGTCTACTTTAAGAATATAGGAATTTCTACCACCTCTACCATTTCCCTAACATACTAAGAATCCAACAGCATTGGGAATTTTTGTCCCTGGGGTTGGTCTTAGTTCTTGGACTATAGATTTGTTGTAAGTTTTCATTGGAACAGGGAAGTTTTCATCTGACCTCAGAATGTATCAAATCAACTAGACATTAATCAAATTTTCTAATTTCATGATTCAATATTGTAACTCAAATCTAGAAAGATGACCAATTTCCCGGGTATTCCTTCGGAGCTGCCAAAATGGAATGGGAGCTCCTGACTGAGCCTCTTCCTTCAGCCTTCTCTAACACTTAACTCCTTTCCCAAGCCCTTCCTCTGGACACACAGATGTTTTGACCTTGCACAGCAACTGACTAAAACCTACTTGAGGTAGTGAGTTGGAGCATTAGTTTGTAGAAGACCTTGGAGTTATAGAGTCTATATATCCTTGTTGCACAGGACTTTATCCTGGTTTTATTATACCATACAGAGCATTAGGTCTTCCTCTTCCATAGTTTCTGACTGCTTTTCCACTTAGATCTTTAGTTCCTCTCTGTAGGACTAGGAATTCACATTTACCTTCTGCCTATTGGTCTGTGTCCCTGATATCCCACTAATGTTTGCCATCCCTTCTCTTTTAGATTGGTGCTTCAACCCCATCCCTGGTGTTCTGGCTGGAAATCTGCATGTGTGTATGTAGGTATCACTGTGAACCACCACTGCCTGGAAGCTACGTATTTCATATCGGCAACATTTTGCCACTGCTGTGCTCCACTTTACCAGGCTACTTATTAAATTTCTCCCGAGCAGGCTACATCCTACTGACAGCACTGGTATCAGCTTTTGTTGTTAGAAAAGCTGGCTGGTACTGCCAAAGACTGCCCATCACCGTCTCTTTTACCTGCTATGTGGGCACTGTGTAATGAAGATAAAGTATGTCTATGTGCTGAGCCCATCTAATTCACTTAAGTAGGGAATGATGTGTTAATTATAGCCTATTGAGGCCTTCGTCTTGTGCAGGCAGATTTTAAGAGGTCTAAGGAAATCCTCAAAAGGCAAATGCCTTCCTAGGATCTGTCTCCATGTTGAGCTCCAGCACATTCTCCGTCATGAGGACCTAGACTTCTTATTGCTCTGGGTCTCTTATATCCCTGATACCCTGATACATATATGTGGGAAACCACCTGGTCTGCTGTAGACTCACAAACATCCTGCCCCTGGCCTGTTATTACTGGGAGTTACTCGCAGAGGACTTTGTCATCAGAGGTGCCAGGATCAGAAATAATACGGATATTTTAAGTTTCATTTATGCAGGGACTTGGACTCAGTTAGGGAGCCTGAGTTTTAGCCAAAACTGCCTGTGCCCTTGAACAAGGCATGCATCTTCTCTGGATCTATGTTGAGCTGGCCTTGTCTGAAAGCCCTTTTGAAGGGGTCGCTGGGACATTTGCTTGATATCTGGTTTATGAATTCCATTCTACCTCCAGGACTGCAAGTTCACATTTTGACAATCTGTAGTCAGGACTCACCTTACAGCCATGTTTTATTTGGCATGCACAGTGTTTGGTTTTGCATTGCATTCAGATGTCTAATGTGTGCTTTCCAACACCATGAGAAATTCTGTGACACCAGCTGAGTGTCCTCCAATTTAACTCAATTCTGACACTGTGTACCCAGAAATAATCCAGTTTGTGATCAATCGACTATAAATCTGAGGTTCCCATAACCTTCTCCTCAGGTTCAATTTATTTTCAAGAGCTGCTCACAGAACTCAAGAAAACATTTACATACTAGATTACAGGTTATTATAAAGGCTATAACTCAGGAAGAGCCAGATGGAAGAGATGCAGAGGGCAAAGTATATGAAAAGAAGGACAGGGCTTCCACGCTCTCTCTAAGCTGGCACTCTCCTAGACCTCCACAAGTTCATCAGCTCAGAAGCCCTCTGAACCCTGTCCCTTTGGGTCTGGTTACCTGGGCAAGACTAGTAATCACTGGCCTCTTGTGACTGAAAATCTCCAGACCTTCTCCTTTCCTCAAGGTGAGGAGGTGGAGCTGGAAGTTTCAACCTTCCAATCACAGGGACTTTCCAAAATTCACTTCATTAACATAAATTCAGGTGTGGTTGAAAGGGGCTTATTATGAATTAAAAAAGACTTCTTACACCTTCATTGTTCTTATCACTTAGGAAATCTCAAGTGTTTTAGGATCTCTGTGCCAGAAAAAAATCAAATATATATTTCTTATTATAAATCCAATATTACAGGATGCCTTAGCCAAGCTTGCCTCACTGCATCCCCACAGTCCCTACCATTCCGTTTTGTCATCCATCTGGTCCACTTCATACGTACTTGACCCTGGAGGCATTTGAATTTTTGGCTTCAGGTCCAACCTGTATAGACATTGCCCCTCTGGGTTTATGAAAATGAAAACAATCATCTCAGACTCATTTTCCAAATGAAAATGGGTTTATTAGGGGAAGAAATGATATACTCTGAGATCAAAGAACTATGTCTGTGTAGCAATGGTTAAAATCAAGCAATTCCTATAACCTCTGTTCACTGCCATCTGTTTTATTACAATAAACCAACAGCTCAGCTCAACTCTGCTCTTCTGCAAAGCCACCCAGGTCCCAGATGCCAATTTCTGGGATGTGGTCAGTATGAAAAGTGCTGAGATTTACATAATTGCATTGTACCTGCAGCTTTCAGGCAGGCTGCAGCTAGTTCCTATTCATGCTCAGTTATGGGTATTTGATTCAAAGAGCCTGCTGTTTCTATGCAGGGCCTCCCTGCCTGTCTGGGAGCAAGTGGGTAGAGCATGGATCAGGGAGAGTATGATGGGGTAGGGGTAGGATGCTCAGAGGGCAGGGGCTATTATGGTAGATCACCTCCAGGATGGCCCCTCAGTTGTCCACCTCCTGTTATTGACAACTATTTGTGATCCCCATCCCCTTAAGTAAGGGCTGAATTTAGTAACCCACTAGTATACAGCAAAAGTGATAGAATGTCACTTTGGTGACCAAGTTTGGGACCTCTCTTGCTCTCTCTTAAATTCCTTGCTCTGGGGGAAGCCAGCTGCCATATTGAGATCAACCTTATGTTGAAGCCCACTGGCAAAGATCTGATGAAAATCTGAGGCTTGCAACAGTCCTGCCCACAGCCACAGGAGTCAGCTTGAAAGTGGATCCTCTCCCACTTAGGCCTCGAGTTGATTGCAGCTCTGCCACACTGTAGAAAAGAGAAAGTGAGGCAGGCAGAGCACGTCAGCTTTAAGACAATACATATTATAATGCTTTTCCTTAGTGCCATTGTCATAGGAGCATATTCTTACTTGGTTATTCTGCAGGCATAGATTCTAAGACTGTGACTTGGGGCAATTTATTTAACTCATCTCTCCCAATTCCTCGATCTGTAAATTAAGGTTTATAAGGTCCTTCCTGTGTCTGATGTATTCTCTAATTCAGCATATCTAGAAATAGAAGTCTAAGAGATGGTGTGCTCCTGGGTTTGGCCTGGTCAAAGGTGGAGAGTCAATCTGTGTGCAGTGTGGGAATATTTACTGAAGTTAATGAGAAATGAGCACTGAATACATTGAGGAACACACAGGATATTTATGTATTTATGCTAATACTACTACTTAGCATGGGCAAACAAGAAAGAGATGTCCAGGGAAAGGCTGATGTTTATTTTCTCTCACTGGTGCATGTTAATGATCTAAATAAGATTTGCAAATTTACCTGTATTTACCTTCCAAGGTTAATATTATAATTTGATGAGCTTTCAAACAGCTTGAATTGTATTACTGTACTGGCAGGCTGCCAGGAACCCCAAATCAGCTCGCCACTGTCTAGTAATTTCATACATGATAGTGGACATTGGTTATCCAAGGGGCATTCTGATCAAGGGAAAGAGAGATAGAAGAGAAGGAGCCATTTTTTCAAACTCTCTTAGGGCAAAATTGATTTCTGCTTTTATTGCTAACTTTTGTAAACAGAGATAACATCTCTAATCATTTTGCTACTTGTTTTTCTTGGAAGAGAAGAAGACCATGTCTGTTTGTCACAGAGTTTAGGACTAGGGTTGACAAAGAGTTTGTTATCTGTCGTCAATTTTTGATTGGCTGTCCTGTGTAAGGAAGAGCACATTTTTAGTTTGTAGCTTCTTTGGGAGACGAGGACCAAGATTTGGAAGTTTCAGAGAAGAGCTCTTGGCTTAACTTAAAGAGGAAGTTTCTATATTAGAATTGATTGATTGAGAGTTGATATTCCTTGGAACAGGCTACTTCAGACTTCAGTAAATCATATCAAGCAGCAGCTGGATGACTAGTTGCTGTGAATGCCAAAGAGAAGCATCTCAAGGTTCATTTGTTGACCTCAAAGGTACCTTCCAAACCAGAGACTGGGTGACCCTATCACTCCCTGTAAGGCAGAAAGTGAACTGCACTTGGACTAGTTCTATTACATGTGTGTCCGTGCCTAGAGCAATGAGGAATGTCTGCAACAGAAATAACTGGAATGAGGAGGCCAGTGAGCAAATCCATGTAGAGTTCTAAGGACAAAGTTATTTATCCAGATTAAGTAAGATCTCTTACCTTATTGAAGTAAATAGTGCCCATAAATAGGGAGAACATTCTTTGAAGCTTCACAATTACTAGAAAGGCTTACCAGCCTAGAAGGGAAACATGCAGGGTCGGGGTGAGGAAGATGCATTAGACCAGTGACTCCAAAACAGTGGTGCATGGTTTGGCTGATGCAGAATCACCCTGGCATATCCTACCTCCCTACCAGGACCTATGAGAAGGACATTGGAATTTATATGATAAATTTTCCAAGTGATTTCATGTATACCCAGTTTTAGGAACCTCTGTATTAGATGGTCTCAAATTTTCCTAAAACTCTTAAAACACAAGATAATTTTAAGTAGAAAAACAATTTGTTTTTTATACTAGTTGAATTTCACCCTAGTATCCTAGTTTAAAATGCAATTTCCTGTAATCAATGCATTACATTCAACTAAGCTTCATCATTCATAATAAAGATGACTTTCATTCAGGGCTTTGCTAGTTGTTCACAGATACTTGCCATACCTCAGAACTGACTACATAGATTCCAAGTCAGAGCTCCCAACTCTAAATTTACTAAGTGGAAGGTCAATTACAGAAGACACATTATTGGTACATCTGAAATGATGAAAATAAACCATTGGCTTTCCCCTTGTCTCTCAAAGAGTGAAAATGAAACAAATGAGGGAAATACAGCCTGGCAGAGTTATGATTGAGGTATATATATTGGGCCATAGCACAAGGATAGGGTGAGATCACAACTGAGTTAGTGGTCAGTGTGGTCAGAAATATGAGAGCTAGGTACTGAAAGAGCAAGAGTATAGCAAAACAAGATAGGTGGGGAGACTAAACATGGAAAAGGGAAGTTCTAGGAAAAGTTTGGAACAGCTTGGCACAATCTGGAATCTCTAAAGGAGTCTAACTCTTATAACATCTTATACATGAAAGTATTTAAATTCCCTGCTGCTTAAAATCAGACATATATAAATATCATGGGATTTGACAGTTGATAATGTCCACACAATTGGATGAGGATTGTTACTTCATTCCACACTCTACCAAGCGTTTGGGACTTAACACTGCTCAAAGTCAAGAGCAAATTAATTTTCCAGATGAGTCTGTTGTATTAGCTGAGAGGGAAGGCTCTGGAGACAAACTGCTGAGCCCAAAATTTTGTTGCTTTAAATTCTCTCTACTTGACTACCATAAATTGTAAAATGGAGATAATACCTACAGTTATCTTACATAGTTATTATGAGGATTAAATAAGTGAATACATGGCAAGTGCCTAGACAAGCAATTGCCACATCAGCACTTTGTACTATTACAAAGTTGGTGTTGTGAAGGGAGGACAAATCAGGGGAGTGATGGAAGCGAGGTGCTGTGACACTCTATGCCTGGTAGTTCCAGGCACTGGGAGAAGAAGATGCATCTCATCGATTATACAAGGTTCTTTCTAATCACTTTACCCTTCCACTCCAACTAATAAATATGGGCATTTCTCTGCCTTCAATGTCAAGTCATTGACAAGTTTTATGTAAATGTATAACTCAGTCCCTCCTCCAAGTCAAGGGCTGTCCTTTATGTTTGTATCCCCAGTGCCTGACTCACAGCAGAGAGTCATGAATGACTATGAAATGAATTAATGAGCGAATGAATGAATGACAGCACAATGAAACTCCATGATTAAACTGTATTACTATACCAGCATCAGAGAAGAAAAATTATGAATCCCTATTTAATTCCCTACGAGTGCTATATTTTGATGTACGGATTAGGAAGTATTTGACCTGAAAGTAATATTGAAACAAGTCGTTATAGATTTCATCCAGTATTTGCTCAGGAAAACGTCTCTGTCAGAGTTCCCCTGGGGAGTAGCTAAGCTGATACCCTATATGGTATTCTAGCAGGAGGATGGTACCCAGAGTCAGCAACCTGTGTTCTAGAAATGCTTCTGCCACTGTCCAGCTCTTCAGTTCTGCACAAGAAGTCAGCCTCTCTAAGCTCCAGTTTCCTCATTTTTAAAATAGGGATGATAATAATACTTAATTTTTTTAAAGTTTGAGGATAAAATGAGGTATAATGATTAGCACATAGTGCTTGACACAGAGTGTGTGCTCAGAAAATATTAATCGATATACAGTAGTATTATTTTTATAGCCATCAATTTTTAAAACTATATTATTCATATGAAAATCACACAAACTACAAAAAATAAAAAAGCAGCATTTATGAAACAGGACAATTTAAACACTGTCTGGATAGCTGATGACGTAAGAAATTTCTGTTCATTTTTTTAGATGTGGTGATGATACTATATTTAAATCTTTATGAGAAAGCCCCTATTTTCTAGAAATACAAACTGACATATTTACTGATGGAATAATTGGGATCTACTTCAAAATAATCTGGACTGGTGTTGAAAGAGGCCAAAGATAACACAAGACTGCCCATAAAAGTGGCAATTGACTGTTTTAGCAACTTAGACATGGGTATTCACTTTACTATCCTCTTTACTTTTGTATATGTTTGAAATTTTCCATAATAGAAGTTAAAAAAATAGTGTTACACAGGCACATATGAAAACATAATAACATGCTAAAGTTTCTGTTTCCTAATCAAACCTATTCTCCTAGCCTTCACTTTGTTCTGCTGATTCCTCACCAGGCACTTTACTCAACACCAGAGGATACAGAGCTCCAACAGAAAACGATTCAAGGACAGCTCAGGTTTCGTTACTTTGCTTGTTGGTTTGTTTTGAGAAAGTAGAGGTACACAACTGTTTGAAATTCCCATCATGTTTATCATAAGTGCCTTGATAGTGATACAAGTGACAAGCAGAGCAGGGGAGAGGTAGTCAGAGAAATCTTGATGGGGAAGGTGAAATTTAAATAAAGTACTGAAAAATAAGTAGGATTTCAAAAGAAGCTGTAGGGGGAAGAAGAGGAAGTATGAACCACACTGCTCCAATAATACATTAAAGAGAGCCTGTATCAAAAGATAAAAAGATATTTAAGAAGATTAAAAGGACAAGTGACTAAAAAGAAGAAGAATACGAAGTGGTTCAAATTATTCTGAACCCCATCAAAGGGAGGATCTTGTATGATGCCTGTGTTCGTGTCCTAGGGCTGCTGTAACACAGTACACTCTGGGTGGCTTAAAACAACAGAAATTTATTTTCTCACAGGTCTGGAGTCTAGAAGTCCAAAATCGAGGTGTCAGCAGAGACATGCTCCCACTGAAACCTGTAGTGAAATCCTTCTTTGCCTCTTCATAGCTTCTGGTAGTTTCTTAGCAATCTGGCATTTCTTGGCTTACAGCTACAGACACCAATCTCTGCCTTCATCATCACGTGGCTTTCTCTGTGAGTCCCTGTCTTCACATGGCTGTCTTCTTATAAGGACATCAGCCATATTGGACTAGGGGTCCACCCTACTTCAGTATAACCTCATTATAATTTAACTAATTGCATCTGCAAAGCCTCTATTTCCAAGCAAGACCACATTTTGAGGTACTGGTGTTAGGACTTCAATATTTCTTTTTTGGGGGAGAGGGAATAATTCATTCCATAACAATGTCAAAGCAGAAATTTTTACAAGAGTAAGAGTGTATTATATTGATAGAACTGGTCTCTTGAAGCGGTTTTGATATTTGGGTTCTAATCTTGGTATGTCCGTTTCTTATCTATGTGACTTTGGGCAATTCCCCTCAAGCTCTCTGAACCTTTGGAACAAGACTACCTGTATCATACAACTGACAGTGTTCTTGAAGGGTGAGATAAAATGATGATGTAAAAGCACTTGGAGATCTCAGAGCCCTGGACCTGAACTCAGTAAAGTGCTATTATTACTGATCCTTCTATCCATATGTCATTCACTAGCCCTGTACAGACAGACTAGAAATCCCAATGATTGGGAGCATTTTCTATGTGTGAAATCTTTGTCTGTAGAACAACCTTGATAAAATATAAAACTGCTGTTTCAAAGAGAGAGAAGAGATTGCTTGATGGAAGGTGTCAAGTAGTGGCAGTCCGGAAGGTTTGAAGAAAGAAGTAGAACTAAGTACAATGCTGTTGAGAAAAGGCCAGTATTTCTCCTCCAAGACCTCCAGTTTCAATAATGGAGGAACTTGGGCACCTCTGCCCACAAGGGGGAAAGCCCAGAAGGCTCTCTTCATGCCCAGCCCAATTCCTCCACACAAAATGTCTAATTAATGTGAGTGGTTAGAATTTCAGATGGTCACTGATTTTCAGTTTTCCGAGACAAGGGCAAGATAACTTGGTCCTATATTTTGATCTTTTGTTCCCTTTATCATGCCATGTAGAGGTGTAAAAAGGCAGGCTTACAACCCTAAGAGCTTTCCAGGCAACTCAGGGCTCTCCAGACAACCAGCTATCTAAATAGATGTCTTAAATTTGAGAGATGGGGAAGAATGGTCAGATCTCTACTTCTAGAAAGTCAGTTCCACCAAGGAGCCCTGTATTATGTCAGTTATTAGTAATTGCCCGGCCAATATATTAAACTAATGCAATGATACCCCCTTTGGCCATATGCTCTTTGTGCTTGTTCTCTCTATTGTTTAGATTTCTGTGGAGAGGAAGGGTGAATATCAGCCAGCTTCACTTCCCCAACTCCTCCTAATATACCCCTACCTCCTCAACACCCAAATAAAAAGAATTGAGCTGAGCTCTAGAAGGAAAGCTCAAAATTACCATACTCAAATCAACTAGGGTCAGATCCCAGCTCTGGAAGGAATCAATAGAAAGAACAAGTTCTGAGGTAGCCAGGAAAAGGATCTGAGATGAGTCAGCTCTGGTGTAGCAGGTTTACTTTAAAGAAACAACAATCCCACCAGCTAGTAATTTCCAAGGCACACACAACTGGAGATGCTTTTATTGCAAAAATGCCCAGGAGTCTGAAGGAGATGGGTAATGGGACAAGAATGAGCTGAGGGCTAGGGTATGAGATGGAGGATGCAGAGTGTGGGGCAGGGCCATGAGGAGGCTATGCAGGTTTCTATCTGCAGCATCATCATCTCCCACCCCACTGACTGTCAGAGAGACACAGTGAGGACAGCTGCATTCAGGGCTGTGGTGAGGGACTGGGAAGAAACATGGGGAATGCATGAAAGCACCAGAATACTCTGTGAATAGACTGGGCACTTTCAACAAGCAATGGTCTGGGCCCCAGTTTACACAAGTAGACAAGAGATAGAGCTATGATTAAAAACCTTTATTTGTTCAGGTTTGAGGCAATAAATTAGGATAAGATATATTTTGCAAAGTGTGAAAGTAAAGAAAAAAGGAGGAGATGACACCTAGCAATTTCTCTATTTGTCAATATTCCTTGCGGATTTTCCCACTTAGTCATTTCTAACCCTAAAGTTCCCCCAAAATAAACCATAGAACAAGATGAGCCATTCACCAGAGCCTCTCCTCCCCTTGAAGCTAGCCTGGTGGCCATGGGTGTTGCATGAAAACTCTTCTGAGTGCAACTGTCGCTAAATCTGGCAGCCAAGGAAACATCACCCGCCTTCTTTCATTCCTCTCAGCTCAAGGAAATGTTCTCCCATGGTCTCTCTCCCACTCAGAAGCCCCCTCCTTGCTTCCTCCCTCTACAATATGAAGCAAATCTGTCACTTGTCTGGGCAGGGCCACAACACATGAGCCATTTGGTAAAAGAGTGGGCACTGTCTTCAAGCAAAGCAAATTATTCTGTCTCTGCTGTATATCAGTCTAAAATTACTTCAGAAGTGTCTGAGGGAACCTGGGTTTTCTTTCTGCCTTGGTTACTCATTTTTTCTTTTCTAGTCACTTGGACCAATTGAGCTGAGAAAAGTTGCTAAATAGAAATAAGGGCTAGAACTATGATGAGATTTTTTTAAAGTGATCTAAGATGATCCCACAGTCACAGGATTATGAAGGACTTTTGCAACTGTTTTTTGGTTGTTGTTGTTTTTGTTTTTCACTGAACATTGTACTCTGCCTCTGTATAAGCCCAGAAACTTTGTCTCCAGGGTCTCACATTCCAGAGTCTAATCTAAAGAAAGTTCTGGTGCCCTGAGTGACTAGAGTCAAAGATGATGGGTTCAGTTCCATCATGGATTACATTGGTAAGTAATACTAGCCAGAAACTGACCCTAAACCCAATTAACAGGCTGAACTCCAACCTCAATCCATACTGTGGTCACAACTTAGAGCTTTAGTGCCTACTCAAGATGGAACCTTAAGCCAAGTCTCAGAGAGAGGGAGGCCATTCAAATGATGATGGTGGTACTTTACACGTGTCTAATTTACTCTGCCCCACATTTTCCTGTGGAGAGGAGGGGTGAATATCAGCCAGCTTCACTTCCCCAACTCCTCCTAATATATACCTACCTTCTCAACACCCAAATAAAAAGAATTGAGCTAAGCTCTAGAAGGAAAGCTCAAAGTCACAGTACTCAAATCAACTAGGGTCAGATCCCAGCTCTAAATAGCTTCTTATTTTTCATCCACCTGGGAAATAAGCTCTAAACAACACAACAATGAGGAAAAAGGTTACAGAATGACATTCATTGCACAGTAAGATGTGAGGTAAAAGGGAGACCCTGGTATATACATCACACATTAGGAGGCAAGCTTAGTAATAGCTAGAGTGGTACCCATGGAGCTTGTATCACTTATTAAGATGCAAAGTTATTGTATTAGTCTGATCAGCTGCCATAGCAGGATACCACAGACCAAATGGACTAAAAAACAGATATTTATTTCCCTACATTTTTGGAAGCTGGAAGTCCAAGACCACGGTGCTGGCAGGCCTCTGGTGAATCCTCTTTCCTGGGCTTGAAGATGATGCCTTCTCATTGTGTCTTCACGTGGCCTTTTCTCTCTGCATGTACTTGAAGAGAGATTTCTGGTGTCTCTCATTTTCTTATAAGGACACCAATCCTACTGAATTAGGACCCCACTCTTTTGACATTTTTTAACCTTAATTGCCTCATTTAAGACCCTATTGACAAATAGAGTCATATTAGGGGGATTAAGCCGTTAGTTTATGAATTTTGGGAGATACAACTCAGTCATAAAATTTTGCCCTCTGGCCCTGCAAAATTCATGTCCTTCTTGCATGCAAACTACATTCACTCCTTCTCAATAGCTCCAAAAGTCTTAACTCATTCCAGCATCAATTCCAAATCCAAAGTCATCTAAATCATGTACAAGTGAGAGTCAAGTTATGATTTATCACTAGGCAAAACTCTTCTCCAGGTGTGAAGCTTTGAAGCCAAACAAATTATGTGCTTCCCCAATACAATGGTAGGACAGGCATAGAATAGATATTCCCATTCCAAAAAGACGAAAGAGGTGATGTTGCTAAAACCTAGCAATGCAAATTCCTTTCCATCTTAAGGCTTGATAATAATCTCATTTGGCTCAATGTTCTATCCTCTGGGCTCACTGAGGTGGCAGCATTACCCTCATGGCCTTAGGTAGAAGCCCAGCCTCCTTGATTATTTGCAGAGTACTGGTTTCTGGTGAGGTCTCCCTCCTTGGCTTGCTGATGGTGCCTTCTCTCTGTCTTCACATGGCCTTTTCTCTGTGTGCACTCAAGGTGAGAGAGAGCTCTGGTGTCTCTCCCTCTTCTTATAAAGACATCAGTTCTATTGGAATTGAGCTCCACCCTTATGACCACATTTAATGTTGATTACCTCCTTAAAGGCCCTATCTCCAAATACAGTCACATTGAAGGCCCAGGCTTCAATCTATATATTTTGTGGGGAACACAATTCAGTCCACAGCAGTTAACAAAAGATAAAAGCAGAGACAGAAGAAGCTCTGTTTAACTGACTAATTTTTCATGTACTACCTCTTGCAAAAGACAATTGTTTAAAATTAGTCAGCTATGCATGCACGTCCTTACATAAAAGAGGAGGAGATCACAGGTAAATTATATGCCTGCCTTTGGCTAATGCTTTCCAGGCTCAGGAGCATGACTAGACTGGATACGAATAATTGTCATGCTAGTTTAGGATTAGCCAAAGGGATTTAAAATCTCTCAGGTGATCAAAGAGAAAAAGTACTTCCATTCAGCATCACTGGGCCTGAGAGGGAGGTATCCTTGTTTGAAGGTGAAATATCTGAGAAAAACTAACATGAAGTCTGTACAAAGCTCCCTCCATGGGGAAGGATAATCTGAGCATGCAGAGGAAATGTATAGCCATGCAAAGGGTTTTAGAATACAATTGTTTTGTCTTCTCAGTGAAATTCTGGAAAACATCGATGAGAATATGAAAGAGATCAATAAATAGTTTGAAAATTTAATTTTAAATTAAATGGTATCAATAATGTGGATCTTAAACCTCAAAGATAAAAATGTATAAGGATGAGAGAACTTTAAATTATACAAAAGTCCTCTCCTTAAATATGCAGAAATCAAGTTATTAGATTACTCTCAAATATGAAAAATACAGAAAAATGTCTAAGCCTAAGAGTTTTACAAAACTTAGAGACAACCTTCAATTCAGTGGTTCTCAAAGTGTGGGCCCCAGACCATCAATATCAGCATCACCTGAGATCTAGCTAAAAATGCACCTTCTCAGGTCCTACGGCAGATGGACTGAATCAGAAACCCTGAGAGTGGGACCCAGCAATCTGTCACTTAACAGTCCCTCCAGCTGATTCAGATACATCCTGAGATTTGAGAACCACTGCTCTAGTAGAATGTGAAGCCCCCCCAAAATCAGCAGATAAATTCAACTTAAAATAACATAAGCCATAGAAAAAAAAATGTCATTATTCATTCACTCAACAAATATTTATGTGTTAACCCTCATGTCCATACCACTGTTCTAAGTGCTGGGAATACAATAGTAGACATTCCAGTCATAAAGCAGTCTATAAGCTATATGGAAAAATTTAAACAATGAAAGTGTGAGGCTATATAAAAAACAGAATACATGAAAAAGATGACAAGATAAATAAACAAATTATTACAATAAATATGTAATCTATATTTTGCAAAATTGGAACACTATGATTATCAGACTGGATAAAAACAAAATTCAACAGTTACTATTTAAGAAGACCACACCTAATATCAGGAAGGCTCAAAATAATAATAATTGTTATGATTAGGATTATGATTAAAGATTTTCCAGGCAAATGCTAAGACAAATAAGTGGATGGAGCAATACTTAATGCAGAGAAAATATAACTCAGGACCAAAATAACATATCTGGAATAGAGGAGGGAAACATAGGTACAACTTGGAATAGGCAGCATTGTACAGAGTTGGCTTTAAGGACTTATGGGGTGTGATGTGAGAGAGTGAGGGCCAGTTGTGTCTAAAGGTCTAAGGGCAGAGTAAAAAAACCTAAATTCTCCCTGTCTTTCATACCATTGGTGGTACAGATGATTATTTAAATGGTACAAGCAAAGTATTTTTAAAATATGTACTTCCTTTAATGGGAATATAAATAACTCAATAAGCCTGTGGTTTTATGGGTATTATTGTTTAGAATAAGGCTAAATGAAAAAAAAAGTTAATGTAAAGAAATTATTGAGAAAATAATGATATATTCTTATAACTCCTCCTGAATACAAAGGATAATCAGATATTAAAGTGGTGCATTAAAAAAGAAAAACTGAAATTTAGATGATAGTGTGATAATTGAGGTGAAATCAACATATTGAATGGAATTCATCCATTATTTAGCACTCAGCTCCTTAAAGCCATAAAACAAACTCTGCCATTATTATCTCTTCAGGGGTTAGAATAGTGACTTTTTTCAGAAGCTAGTAGGACTGAAGGAACCCTGGATGTCATCCTATTCTACTGCAACCTATTTTTGTTTTGAAATTACTACTCTGTTGTGTTCTATCATCATTTGCAAAGTAATACAGTTGTAAAGAGAAAGTAATTTTAAAGAACCTGCTTTAAGCTATTTTATGAATTCAAGTTCAATACTGTTAAGATATGAAAAGGAATTCTAAATAGCTTTACATCATATACTGCCTCACCTTGTAAAATATCCTCTTTTGCGTACAATGCAGCAGCTCTGTCTCTGGTCCTCTGGCCCATCTGCTCTGCTCCTACACAGTTCTCACACCACATTTTTCATTAGCTTTTTAAAGAATCTACAATAATAGGATAGGGAAGACTTGGCTTCCCATCCATATTAAAATGCTCCAGGCATAACATTATTGAACTTTGGGGAATTGTTATAAGGAAGAATCATAATCCTAATTTTAATCATGACTACATAAATCTCTGCCCCAAATTGCCAGTTGGAAGCATATTGACCAGTCACCACAAATATTAACAACAGATAGCACACAACATATGGAGGAACGCCAGAATATTTCACAAATCTGAGTCAGGCGGCTCCAGTGATTAGTGAAGCATAACATATTTTCACCCCTAGAGCTGAGCTGGAATGAGACCCTCAGGGAGGGAACTAGAAAGCAGGTCCATATGGTGCAAAGACAGGCTGTGAGGACTGTTGAAGGGATGGAAATGCTCTGCCTATTGCTGTCCAGAAATCATTGAGTCAAAGAATGCTGCACCTCTAGAGGACCTTAGATTCATCTTGAAAATGAGAACACTGTGATAAATGCCTTGTTAAGGTTAAGACAAGCCTAATCCCAGGAATTGTTTCTCTATCTTCTACTAAATGCTGATACTCTTATGGAGAAGAGTGGCATGAACACAAAAGTCAAAGGCGGGGGGGGGGGAATTCCATGGAAGCCCAGCAGTTAGGACTCTGTGCTTCCACTTCAGGGGGCACAGGTTCGATCCCTGGTTGAGAAAATAATAAAAAGAAAAAAGTCAAAGGGACTTGAAGCAGACAGATCTTATTCCAAAGCTAAGGGTTTGGTTGAACATATATCATTACAGAATTTTAAATGTTCGAATTGTGACCACATAGAGCTAATGAGGGAAAATGATTTCAGAAGTCATGATGAATTCAATTTTTGTTTTTTGTAAGATTCCTAGAATTGTAAGTCAGGAAGAAATTTAAGATAGCCAGTCTGAATTTTAGCAGTCTCCTAACAACAACAAAAACCAGGATTAAAAGTAGAAGAGGTGGAAGTGCAGTTAATGAGATAAATTTTTGTTTTATTTTGCTTTGGGTATTTGTTCTCAAACTGAAGTTCATGTGCCCATGCACAGTGAGGCCACACAAATCAAAACGTCAGACTTTGGAGCAGAGAAATGTTTATCAAAAGAGTCCAGCAAGGAGAATGGGCAGCTCATGTTCAAAAGACCCAAACTCCCCAATGGTTTTCAGTGAAGAATTTTTAAAGTCAGCATATGAGGTGAGTGCTGCAGGGTGTGTGACTTTCTTCTGATTGGTTGGTGGTGAGGTAACAGGATAATGTCCCAGGAATCTCAATCATCAACCTTCTGGTTCTGACCAATCTGTGGTCTCAGCATGTAGTTACCATCCTCCACCTGAGTGGATGCCTTAGTTCCTATAGAACAATTCAAATATATGCATCAGATTGTTATTTATATCTCATGAGGAAGAACTGGAACCCTGCTTTATAGGGTCTTATATATATTGTTTCTTGACTGCTCCTCCTTTGTTTATGCATTCTCTCCATTCCCTAATTAGTAACTGTTTGAACTTGTCCTTTGAAACTCAGGGAAGGTCTAGGAGGCTGAAGCCTTTTTCCTACAAACAAGAAATGGGGAACACAGAAAGGCTTTTTTACCTAGGAGGACCTTATGGGGCCCTGCTCGATTTCAATCCCTCCTTTCTTTGATGTTTCTCAATCTTGAGGAGAACAGGTATGGGATAAGAAAGGGAATGAAGTTTTGGATAGAGAGGTTAATCATAAACTCGGCAAAGAAATTTGGTTTGAGGGGGCCTAGGTTTCATGTTTTTTAATCATTTGAAAGTCACTTAGGGCTACCAAACATGAAAGTTCAACTACACCTGTAGTAGTTGTTCTTGTTGCCCTGCCTGTACCATCTCGCCCTCACCACTTTGGTGCATGTCAGCCTGACTTCCAACTGCCAGAGTCCCCACTGATTTGCTTCTCTGGCTTCTAGGGCCTGCTTTGACCACCTCCATAACAGGGCTGAAGTGTTTGGAAAGTAACACCTCTTAGTCATTAGCAAGGACTTCCTGGATTTGGAGACTAAACACTCGAACTCCTTCCTCAGTGGAGATAACTCTGAGATGTATTCCTACCTTGGTCCCATTGGGCTCAAGCTTCAATATGTCTGATAACAAATCCTTCTTGATTTCCTTTGCTTCCCCACCTCACTTCCTCACTCTCCTACTAGTGTCAACTACAAATTGGCACTTGCCACTGGCAGTTGCCATCTACCTCTAGAAAGATTAAATCAGGTGCCACTGCAGCTGCTGACTTTTAATGCCCCCTGAAAGGAGTTCAGGGTTGAGAGCAGAAATGAGGCTCTCTGTGCTCTTGGAAAAACTGGCAGAACAAGTCTTCAGATAGCTAGATGTTTTCAGGATCTGATTTTATGAGCCCAATTATTGCATCTCCTCATATCTAGAAAAGCACTACCTTCCTTCATGGTGACGTCTGCTCCTCATTACTAGTAGTAACCCTCACAAGACCTTTTGCAAAAAATATGTGCTTGATTTCATGTACTCCCCCTTCACCAAAATCAAATATATACTGACCTTCTCCCCTACCTCTTTGGAGCAGTTTCTCAGAACTATCTGAAATGCTATCTCCCAGGCTATAGTCCTCGTTTTGCCCCAAATAAAACTTAACTCACAACTCTCACATTGTGCACCTTTTTTAAGTCAACACTAGTATTTCCTGAAATCTTAAGTAAAATACCTGACTCAAATGTTTCCCTCAGAATTCACTTCTGGAAGTATCCAAACTAAGAAAATTGGTCCCAAATGTGGTTCCAGGAAGAGATTCTCAAAATGGAATATTGAAAATGAATCACTTTTTAGGACAATTGGCAGCAATGATCACATTTCTGGTAGTGGGGTAATAATAACCATTGGCATGGTATCACATCAAATTACTAAAAATCTTATCAGTGATTACTTGGTTGGTATAGAATACCTTGATTTACCTAGTATCTCCATTTGGGAGGTATGAAGACAAGCTCCTTGATTGATATTGTGTCATTAGTGCCCCAAAGGAAGAAACTACAGGTGCAGATCAGACAACTCAGGGCACTGCATGAAAGCAATAGAGTTTCATGACAACATTTAAAGAGATCTTCATCTCCTGTAAACCAAGGACAGACTATGCTAAAAAATCAACCCTAATATCTGATTTTGAGAGTAGCTGGTTTACAAAGAAGATGAAATCATAGTCTCATCAAAGTCTTCTATGCTAAAGTAAAGGCCCTGATGGAAAGGGGTCAGATCTGAGATCTGGAATGAGGATATCTGAATAAATGTGCTTAAGAACTTTGGACTCCCAGATTCTTTGGCAATAGAAGTATTCCATTCCCCCTTGATGGAGCATAGCAGCCTTCCTTGCTTGGAGACCATGAAAATACCTCATTGAATTAGATGTCTTAAAAAATAATGCTTGCCTTCCTAAAGATAAACTTTCTTATATTTATAGGCCAATAAGTAGGGTCAAATTTTAGCTTGGCCTGATTGGGAAATACTCTATCACTCATTAAAGAAATGCAGCAGAACTTAGAGAAAATACCTGGAGATGAATGTTGAAGATGCTAGAATGATGATGAGGCCAGGATATAAAGCTTAATAAAAGATTTTAATGATGTGGGGACGTCCTCCTATATCCTGGAAGGCTACTGAAGACAATCCTAACATGTTTTGGAGATGGCTCCTTGGAGCTTGGGGAAAAATGATGGCCTACAGTAAATGACATGGAGATGCTAAAACTTCCTTTACAAAGTATAGAGAAAGGGGTCAAAAGGCTCAGAAAGATGAAAAAGCTAGACTGCATTTATTATGTAAGATCAGAGAACAAGCTGACTGTGTTCCCCAGGCAGTCTGGAGGAGATTCCCTTCTCAAAAGCACTAAGGAATACATTAGTGAAAGAGGGTACCTGCAGTATTGAGAAGTTCATTGGTGGCAGTTCTCTGTAAGCCCAGGTGGATAGTAGGAAATTCTGCTATAAACTGGCTTACCTACTTTAAATGCATATGATAGAGTTCCAGATTGAGATAAGCCAAGCAGCTATATACCATCCAGGAAAAGGGTGTATAATTGCCATCACAGAGAGCAAGGTCAAAATGGCAGACTGGAGTCTCTAATCCACAGGGATATGTGGTAATAGTGCCCAGGCCTTGGTGTTCCTCTCAATGAGATAGACAGGCAGCCAGAAAGAATCTTGGTTGACCCATTTAACCAAAACAAGATCAATAGCTGGTGAGTAGAAGGTGAATGTTGGCTGTCTTACTGGACAAATCACAATTCCTCACCTAGTTTCCAGAAATCAGTCAGTTCTTACTCAGAGCCTATCAATTGAAGGGCTCTCTGAGTCTCCTTAAGAAACAACCCTATAATGGCACAGAAGTAAGACAATAGCAATTCATCTAATACTTTCCCAAAATGACTCCCAACCATTCAGCCAGGTAACAGTTTACTGGAAAAAAGGGAATATTCAGATCTTTCAAGAGCTGTTGGGCATAGGATCTAAGCTGACATTTATATCAGAGGATGTATATGATACAAGGTAATAAATACAGTTCAATTAAAAGGCTGGACCAATGGGACACAATTTCATTAATATCAAATGGCCCAAGCATCATCATGTCCCTCTCCCCTCAATGAGAATAAATTGAAATTAGGCAATAATGGGGCAGGGAGGAGCATGTCTGAAACATGTAGAATTTATTGGGATACCTTTTGATGTTTCCTTGTTTAATGATAACTGTAAATGGGCAATTGCAAAAATCACAGACTAACAGAGGACTTGGAGCTTTCAGGGTTATCTCAACGAATTTGGGTTATCCAGGACAAGCAATAGACACTCACTGAAGTACTGTTTGAGAATAAGGACTGTAAGGGAATTCTAGAATGGGCTGTAGAAGAGCAAATAAAATAAATGTCAATTATGACCTTGGAACCAACTACAAGGACAGCAATAGGAATTTAGCTTGTCTCCTTAATAATATATATATGTTTAATACATCATGTGTGTATATATAGACATCAATCATATAATAATAACCAGAAACTACCTTGAAGAGTAAGAGACAAGACAAAGTTATTGAGGAGCATGAATAAACAATGTGAGAAGTCTATGCCTCAGCAGTCTCTTCAGTCTATCACCTTCCCTTATCCCTAATCTTGACCTAATTTGCCATGTTTGCCTCATTTTTTTCCTATTGAAACGAGACTATTTTCATATTATGGAAATAAGTTCCAAGTTAACAACACCCATAAAAGAGAGAGAAAGAGAGCAATTGAACTCCTCTTTGCTGGTGCCCCTATAGATATACAGCTAAACATCCCAAGGCCCTCATGGGACAACTCCTTTAACCAATGATTCTTGCCAGGGAATTGGAATACTTTTACCCAGGTCAGAAATGGATGTCCAACATAGCCAGAAAAGGTTGAACTCCATTGTGTTAGGGCTTTTCCTTCACTTCCTTTTGTGAAGAATTGGAACATTTTAAGCCACCTCAGAGGGACTGTATCTTGACTATGGCTCCAGCCATGTAGTGTGTTAGAAATTCCTGTTGGACTGCTCAGGACAAATAGACAATGCTTCTGAGATTCCTTCAGTCCTCATGTGGTACAAAGGACCCATAGCTTCCTGGGTACTCCCAGGGGGAGACCAGTTGAGAACCTTAGCACCTGAGAAGTATTCAGTGATCCCACAGCAAGGCCTATAAAATTTTGACAGTCTAAGTTAGGGACTAAATGGAGGTTATGGCTGAGAGGTGGCATTTACAGTGCCAGGGAGAAGTGGACCCCAAAGTTGGCAAAGAAAGACTGCTGAGCCTAACCAAACTGAAGGAAACACCACCACATTCACCAGCTATAGAGGCCTTAGCCTTAGGCATTAGCAATTCTCCCAGTGACCAGCCGAGAAGAGATTGCCCAGAGGCCTGCAGAATCTTACCTCCTAGTAAAATTCTACTATGTCATTTCCTGCCTATATTCTACCATTTCATCTTCCTGTGTCTCATTTGTTCTTTTCTCTCAACCCAAAGGTTTTCCAATGGTGCTTCCTCAGCCTACCTGTAGCAGTGTCACCTAGGATAACTGGTAAAATGCAGACCCTCAGGCCCCCTCCACATACATATAGAGTCAGAATTTCTGAAGGTATAGCCTAGGAATCTGTACTTTTGAAAATAAGATGTTAATCATCTGTGAGTGATGAAAATAATATTCTCATTAAGTTATTCTTCAAGTATAATACTAGAAGAATAACATAAGTTATTCTTCTAGTATAATTACTCTTTCAGTTATTTTGGCTATTAGACTTTTTCTTATTACAGCAGCATGGTAATGGAGTCATGAGAGGGGTGATCTCCATATGGGTTATAGGAGCATATCTAGATCCTGAAGCTGCTGGTCCTAGGAGGTGGTTTACTCCTTCTGGGCACACAGGGTTATGATAGTGGTTAATGCGATTAGCTTTTTGGTATGTGTGTGTGGAGAGATGCACAGCTGGAGATGCTTTTGATCTCTGGCAGCCTGACTAGAGGATCACAACAGTGGGTGGAGGCAGCTCTCAGATCTCCCGCTCTGGGCACCAAGCCTGGCTTTTTGAAGTGCTCCCCTTTCCACCTCTCCTGCTAACAGACAGGGAAGAAGGAGGCCATGTCCCCAGGGCAGGTCAGGCAGGCCTTGAAGTTTCCCCAGTCTCAGGAAGTGAACAGAGATGACACTGGGCAAAGTTGTAAAGTAATTCAGGCTGTGTTTCAGTGTCTGTCTATCACTCCTTGGCTCCATCTTCATCTCAGGCAAATAGTAGGTATGTTTTTCTGCTCGCCCCAATTACAGAAGTCTCTTCCAGGGAGCCCTCATCAGCTCAGATCATACTCCATGCCATAGCTTTCCTCCTCCATCCAAACTGGCTTGAACCCATTCTGTCAGGGCATTGGTGTTAAATGAATTCATCCTAAGCTCTAATAGCTTACAATAATAATACCTAACACTATCAAGGGCGATTATGTACTAGGTCCTATTTTAAGGACTTTATTACCTGTCTGATGCTCATAATAACCCTATTACAGGATTGGCAATCTTACTTGTTTAAATCACTTAATGGAGGCAACTTTCCACTCTGCTAAGGATAGTCTCACTCAGTGGCCAAGAGAATTATAATGACAATTCTCTGAAAATGCCAGCCTTGCTTTCTGCAAGATCTCAGATCTCTTCCTGGAACTTCCTGAAGGTGTCCTTGTTTGAGTGCCCACTCAGTTATAAAAAGTGTAGAGTAAAAAACTCCATTATGTTAGCTCCCTATTGAAAACTTCAATAAATCAAAAATCATAACAAAAAACAAAAGCACAAAAAAACAGTTGATAATTCAAAATTATTTCTATATAGTATATAACACAATTTCCCTAGCTAAGGTTGGCCTCTTTTACCCCAAGATTTTTCAGAACAAGAAGAAACATACTACCAATAATAGTTACTGGTTGTTGTGCCAAACACATTACTGGGGCTGGGGTATACAATGGATGACCAAAACAGACACAACATCTGTAATGGGGAAGAGATTTTGTATTCTATTACAAGGTAATCACTAAAGGGATGTCACATATAAGCTTAAATTATACATAATGGCCCATCTCTGGGAATCCTGTCTCCCAGGTAAAGAGCATTAAGCTAAAATACCTTTGTTTAGCCCACAGGGAACATCCTGACCAGACACCTGTGAACGACTGAAGAGAGGAAGAAATTAACATCCCCTCCGGAGGCTGATGGGAACCAGGAAATGTTCGGCTTTATTCCCTCCACTTTTAGTATAAAAGGAACCTGAATTCTAACTCAGTCAAGATGGTTCTTTGGGGTACAGGCCCATCATCTTCTTGGTTTACTGCCTTTCAGAATAACTTGTTATTCCTTGCCCCAACAACTTTTATCTCAGTTATTGGACTGTCGTGCAGCAAGAAGTAAGGGCTTAAACTTGGTAACACATCTGCCCCAAGAAACTTGCAATTTAGATAAAAGAGCTTTGAGAGCACTTGATACAGTTCCTTACTATTATTTTTTATTGAGGTATAATCAACATATAACATTGTATTAGTTTCAGGTATGCAACATATTGATTCCATATTTGTGTATGTTGTCAACTGATTACCATAAGTTTAGTTAACATGTCACCATAAAGTTACAAAAATATTTTTTCTTGTGATAAGAACTTTTAAGATCTACTCTTTTAGTAACTTTTAAATATGCAATACATTATTATCAACTATAGTCATCATGCTGTACATTACATCTCCATGACATTTATTTTATAACTGAAATTTGTACTTTTTGATCCCCTTCACCCATTCTGCCCACACCCTACCCCTGCCTCTGGCAACCACCAATTTGTATTTATGAACTTTTTTTTTTAAGATTCCACATATAAGTGAGGTCATATGGTATCTGTCTTTCTCTGTCTGACTTATTTCATGTAGCGTAATGCCCTTGAGCTCCAACCATATTGTTGCAAATGGCAAGATTTATTTCTTTTTTTATGTCGAGTAATATTCCATTGTATACATGCATAGCACATTTTCTTTACCCATCAATGGATACTTAGGTTGTTTCTATCTTGGCTGTTGTAAATAATGCTGTAATGAGCAGGGGATTGCAATGAACATGAATTGCAGGGTCATATGGTAGTTCTATTTTTAATACCTTGAGGAACCTTCCTATTGTTTTCCATAGTGGCTGCACCAATTTACATTCCTATCAAGAGAGCACAAGGGTTCCCTTTTCTCCACATCCTCATCAACATTTCTTATCTCATCCTTTCGATAATAGCTATTCTAAGAGGTAAGAGGTGTTATCTCATTGTGGGCTTGATTTGTATTTCTCTGATGATTAGTGATGTTGAGCACCTTTTCATGTGCCTGTTGGCTATTTATTTGCCTTCTTTGGAAAAAATGTCTATGCTTTTCTCTGCTCATTTTTTAATCAGATTATTTGTTTTTTTTTTCCTATTGAGTTACATGAGTTCTTTATTTATTATGCATATCAACCCCTTATCAGATATATGATTTACACATATTTCCTCCCATTTCATAGGTTGCCTTTTCACTTTGTTGACGTAGTCTTACTTGCTTATTTTATCTTTTGTTGCCTTTGTTTGCAGTGTCAAATCCAAAAAATCATTGCCAAGACCAATGTCAAACAGCTTACCCCTGTGTTTTCTTCTAGTGGTTTTATGGTTTCAGGTCTTAAATTTAAGTTTTAATCCATTTTGAGTAGGTTTTTGTGTATGTGTAAAATATGGGTCCAGATTAATTATTTTCCATGTGGCAAAATTTTCCCAACATCATTTTTTCCAACACCATTTACTGAAGAGTCTTGTCTTTTCTTGACTCCTTTGAGTATTCTTGAGTGTTCTTGGCTTCTTTGTCATAAATCAATTGACTATGTCTGCATGGATTTATTTCTGGTCTCTTTATTCTGTTCCATTGAATTATGTGTCTGTTTTTATGGCAATACCACACTGTTTTAATTATTATAGCTTTGTAATATAGTTTGAAATCAGGAAGTTTGATGTCTCCAGCTTTGTTCTTCTTTCTCAAGATTAATTTGGCTATTTGGGGTCTTTTTGGGGTGGTTTCATACAAATTTTAAGATTTTTTTTTTCTGTTTCTATGAAAAGTATTATTGGAATTTAGATAGGAATTGCACTGAATCTGTACATTGTTTTGAGTAGAGTGGACACTTTAGTAATAATAAGTCTTCCAATCCAGGAACACAAGATAGCTTTCCATTTATCCATATCTTCTTCAATTTCTTAATGTCATAGTTTTCATTGCACAGATATTTGATGCCCTTCATTAAGTTTATTCTTAGGTATTTTATTCTTTTTTATCTTTTATTTTCTGTAATTTGGCAATGACATGCTTAGATAGTTGTAGTATTTTTGGAATTAATCCTGCTTCATTTTCTCTGTTTCCTGAATCTGTGGTTTGGGGTCTGACATTAATTTAAGGAATTCTCATTGTTTCAATTTTTTGTTGTTGTTATTTTCTTTTTCTTCTCCTTTTGGTACACCCATTATATATATATTGTACCTCTTGTAGTTTCCCACAGCCCTTGGATATTTTGTTCTGTTTTATACAGTCTTTGTTCTCTCTCTCTCTCTCTCTCTCTTTTTTTTTTTTCCTCATTCTTAGAGTTTCTATTGATAAATCCTAAGTTAAGTGATTCTTTGCTCAGCTGTGTCTGGTCTACTGATAAAATATCAAACCCATTATTTCTTTTACTGCTTTTGATCTCTAATATTTCTTTTTAGTAATTTCTGAAGATTTCCTTTTCTATTGCTTACATTGTCCATCTGCTCTCACATGCTACTACTTTATCCACTACAGCCTTTAGCATATAAATAATAGTTTTTTTTTTAATTCCCTGTCTGATAATTCCAACATCTCTTCATGTCTGATTCTGATGCTTGCTTTGTCTCTTCAAACTGTGTTTTTTTTTACCTTTTAGTATGCCTTGTAATTTTTTTCTTGATAGCCAGACATGATGCATCCAGTGAAAGGAACTGCTATAAATAGCTCTTTAATAATATGGCAGTGAGGTGTGGTGACAGTAGAAGCATCCTATAGTCCTATGATTAGAGTTCCTGGATGTAAAACTCACAGAACTGTGGGCGTCCCCACTATGATTTGGTGTTTCTAGAGTTTTTAAGTCTCAGATGTGTCCACACTGAGCCTCCAGCAATTCATCAATTACAGTTCAGGTTGTCCTACCTGGGCACTAGTTTCTGTAGTGGTTTAAGCTTGTAAGTCTCTGCTCTGGTAAACTGTGACTCCCTGTATTCACCTGCCTTTCTGTCCAATCTTGGGGACAGCAGTCTGCCCAGTGTCCTTACCTCTTTTATAGATACAAGGAGAGTTGTTAAATTGTCAGTGTGTTCACCTTTTTACTTGTTAGAATGGAGTGGTGACTTTCAAGCTCCTCACATAAAGAATCAACAACCAGAATAGTTTCCTGGAGAAAGGTGTGCTCTGGACAACCACCTCAAAGGGGAAAGATAAGACTGTCTCTTTGTTTACTTCATATAAATAGAGAAGGGCTCCAGTGAGCTGAGTTGTTTCCCTGAAGCAAGGAGGAGAGAATAAATTAGGGTTGACACTAACCTATAAACTCTAAAATTTAGAGTTGAGTTGACTAAAGGCATGAACACAGAAAAGATGGCTGTATTGTTAGGGTAGTATTACCAGGCTTTGTCAGGACAAAGAATGACAGAGTATATAGCTATGCTCAAGAGAACTCACTAGAGTTTACATCTTGTCCAAGAGGACTAACTGGAGGGGCACTAAGATGCCAGAAAAAAGATTTTAGATTGGGTGGGCTGACATGGGAATGACTATACATGTAAAAATATACCAACATATTACAAAACATACAGATAAAGTCTCTCACTGGGGACCACTAGGAAATCATAAAGATACCAAAGAGAAAATATAAATTTAAATATCTGTCAGGCCCAGACAGTGTCAAGAAAACTTACAGTAGTATGAATCAATTTAGAAATTTCCCGCCTCTTTGTTTTCTTCCCCCTACTCTCTTAAACTCTGTCATATCAGAAGTCATAGTGGCCAGAAATAAAAGAGAAAGGAACATGCCCTCCTTCACCAGCCTTCCAGCTTCAAGAGGTTCCAGCTGGGGCTGGGAAGAAGTTAAAGTCAAAGCAAATTAAAGTTTCGATTATAACATAGGATAGAATATTCTCATTGCTGTATTGAAATTTCTTGTGGCAAAAAGTGAACAGAGAACTTTTTATTAACAGATGAGTCAAAAATCCTACTGGACTTTCCAATGTTACATTCAAGGCTAATGAAAAAGGAAAAAAAACTTAAAACAGAAACAAAGATTAAGGTATTTTCTGAGTATATGTGAAGAATCATGCATGTTTGGTTAGCTACACAGAGTTTTCCCCATAAAAAATTATTTGTGGAATTCTCTGTGTACATCCAGAATATGTTTCTTAGGATAAAATTCTTGAAATGTATTTTGTAGGTCAAAGGGTATGCTAAATATATTTTTAGTAAGTATGGTCAAGTTATTTTAAAAATATGCAATACCAATTTGTATTTCCACCAGAAATATATGGGAGTGCTACATTTTACCAGCATGCTTTCCAACATCATGATTCTTTTAAGTTGCTATTTTTTAATCTTAAAATTATAGGTGTAATGTGTTTGGGCCCACATAGTTGAACTTGTGAATTCTCTCAAACTTTTAAGAAAGATCCTTTTATTGAATCTTCTGCTTTCCTGTATCTTTTTCCACTCCACTGCTGGCACTTCCTGAACCACACAAATAAATTCTTTTGCTTAGGTTCTGTTTCTGGAAGAACCTAAACTAATGTATGTTCATTCCATATGAATTTAAGGAAAGAAGGGTCTCTTTTAGGGAAAAGAATATTTTATGGGAAATTTTTGAAGTTATTATTTTGTCTGATACTATTATTATTATGTTATTATGTTGTTATTTAAAAGGCAGCTATACACTTCATAGTATTTGGACTATATCATAGTGTTATTTCTTGCCTAGCATGTACTTATCCATCAAACTGAGGGCACATAAAAATAAAATTTTATTTAATTGACAAATATTTATTTAGTTCATGCTATGTGCCAGGCATTGTTATGGGGGTCCAGCAATGAACCAATGAGATAAAAATCCCTACCTTCAGAGAATTTGTATTTGGAGGGTAGGGGCATACAACAACAAAAATTAATAAGGCAAATGCATAATATGTTTGATGGTGAACAATGTTAAAGAAGAAAGAAGCAGAGAAGCAGTGTAGGAAGCCTCAGAGGTGGACCTAGGTCACAGTGTAGAAAAAGCAAAGCAGGAGGTTGGGCAGGACAGGGATCTAATGGAGGTGAGTAAATGAGCTATGCAAGATATACTATACTGCAGAGAGTGTTCTAGGAAGAGAGAACAGAATGTGCAAATATGCTGATGTGAGAATGTGCAAAATTGCAAACACAGAGAGATAGGTCTAAGAAGTAAATGTGGAGCAGATAAAGGAGCACAATGTAAGCCATTGCAAAGACTTCTGCATCAAATTGTTTATTTTGTGAATTATTTTATACAAGTAGGTCCTCTGCATTCTTGCTTATATATTTACTTATTTGTATGTTTATATCATCCTCTTAGTCTGCTTGAGCTAGAAAGTGTTGTTCTAAAATATGCTTATGTTATGTTTTTTTAAACTTTCCTTTTTTTCTAACAGTCTTTTCTTTATATATTTCAACGGCATTTTATTGGGCACATAAAAGTAAAATGAATAGTATATATTTATTGTAAATTATACCCTTCCATAATAAAAAGTAAATCCTTTTGTCCAATGTAATATTTATCTAAGTTCTATTTTGTCTGATACTAATATTGTCACTCTTGCTTTTTTTCATTTGTATCTAATTTACCTGAGTGTCTGCACTTGTTCTTAACCTTTTGTTTGTTTGTTTATTTTAGTTGTTTAATATATTGTTGTGTATTGATAATGTTTACTCATCTTTTTCTTTTCTCATCTTTCAGTGGTTTTCTGAAGTTTTCTTTGTCCTACTTTCCACTTAGTTTGGAAACCATTCATCTTCTGCTCTTGACTAATGAATACTTTACCAAATTTATTGATTAGCTCTAGTAGTTTTCTGGTGGCATCTTTAGGATTCTCTATGTATAGTATCATGTCATCTGCAAACAGTGACAGTTTTACCTCTTCTTTTCCAATTTGTAGTCCTTTTATTTCTTTTTCTTCTCTGATTGCTGCAGCTAGGACTTCCAAAACTATGTTGAATAATAGTGGTGAGAGTGGGCATCCTTGTTTTGTTCCTGATCTTAGAGGAAACACTTTCAGTTTTTCACCATTGAGGATGATGTTTGCTGTGGGTTTGTTATATGTGGCCTTCATTATGTTGAGGTAAGTTCCCTCTATGCCCATTTTCTGGAGACTTTTAATAATATATGGGTGCTGAATTTTGTCAAAAGCTTTTTCTGCATCTATTGAGATGATCATATGGTTTTTCTTCTTCAATTTGTTAATATGGTGTATCACATTTATTGATTTGCACATATTGAAGCTTCTTGCATCCCTGGGATAAATCCCACTTGATCATGGTGTTTGATCCTTTTAATGTGTTGTTGGATTCTGTTTGCTAGTATTCTGTTGAGGATTTTTGCATCTATATTCATTAGTAATATTGGTCTGTAATTTTCTATTTTGTATTATCTTTGTCTGGTTTTGGTATCAGGGTGATGGTGGCTTCATAGACTGATTTTCGGAGTGTTCCTTCCTCTGCAAATTTTTGGAAAAGTTTGAGAAAGATGGGTGTTAGCTCTTCTCTAAATCTTTGATAGAATTCACCTATGAAGCCATCTGGTCCTGGACTTTTGTTTGTTGGAAGATTTTAAATCACAATTTCAATTTCACTACTTGTTATTGGTCTGTTCATATTTTCTATTTCTTCCTGGTTCAGTCTTGGAAGCTTATACGTTTCTAAGAATTTGTCCATTTATTCCAGGTTGTCCATTTTATTGGCATAGAGCTGCTTGTAGTAGTCTCTTAGGATGCTTTGTATTTCTGCTGTGTCTGTTAAAACTTCTCCTTTTTCATTTCTAAATTTAATGATTTGAGTCCTCTCCTTCTTTTTCTTGATGAGTCTGGTTAATGGTTTATCAATTTTGTTTATCTTCTCAAAGAACAAGCTTTTAGTTTTATTGATCATGGCTATTGTTTTCCTTGTTCCTATTTTATTTATTTCTGCTCTGAACTTTATGATTTCTTTCCTTCTACTAATTCTGGGTTTTGTTTGTCCTTCTTTCTCTACTTCCTTTAGGTGTAAGGTTAGAGTGTTTATTTGAGTTTTTTTTTTCCTTGAGGTAGGCTTGTATTGCTATCAACATCCTTCTTAGAACTGCTATTGCTGCATCCCATAGGTTTTGGATCTTCGTGTTTTCTTTGACATTTGTCTCTAGGTATTTTTTGATTTCCTCTTTGATTTCTTCGGTGATCTCTTGGTTATTTAGTAATATACTGTTTAGCGTCCATGTGTTTGTATTTTTTACTATTTTTCCCTTGTAATTGACATCTAATCTCATAGTGTTGTGGTCAGAAAAGATGGTTGATATGATTTCAGTTTTCTTAAATTTACTGAGGCTTGATTTGTGACTAAAGGTGTGATCTATCCTGAAGAATGCTCTGTGTGCACTTGAGAAGAAAGTATAATCTGCTGTTTAGGGATGGAATGTCCTATAAATATCAATTATAGCCATCTGGTCTATTGTGTCACTTAAAGCTTGTGTTTCCTTATTAATTTTCTGTTTGGATGGTCTGTCCATTGGTGTAAGTGAGGGGTTAAAGTCCCCTACTATTTTTGTGTTGCTGTCGATTTCCTCTTTTAGAGCTGTTAGCAGTTGCCTTATGTATGTAGATTATTCTCTTTCAGCACTTTAAATATGTCAGGCCAATCCCTTCAGGCTTGTAGGGTTTCTGCTGAGAAATCAGCTGTTAACCTTATGGGAGTTCCCTTGTATGTTTTTTGTAGTTTGTCCCTTGCTGCTTTCAATAATTTTTCTTTGTCTTTAATGTTTGCCAATTTAATTACTATGTGTCTTGGCATGTTTCTCCTTGGGTTTATCCTGTATGGGACTCTCTGTGCTTCCTGGACATGGCTGGCTATTTTCTTTCCCATGTTAGGGAAGATTTCTACTATAATCTCTTCAAATATTTTCTCGTGTCCTCTCTCTCTCTTCTCTTTCTGGGACCCCTATAATGCGAAAGTTGTTGTGTTTAACGTTGTCCCAGAGGTCTCTTAGGCTGACTTTATTTCTTTCCATTATTTTTTCTTTATTCTGTTCCACAGCACTGAATACCACCATTCTGTCTTCCAGGTCACTTATCCGTTCTTCTTCCTCAGTTATTCTGCTATTGATTCCTTCTAGTGTATATTTCATTTCAGTTATTCTATTTTAATCTCTGCTTGTTTGTTCTTTAATTCTTCTAGGTCTTTCTTTTTTTTTAACATCTTTATTGGAGTATAATAGCTTTACAATGGTGTTTTAGTTTCTGGTTTATAACAAAGTGAATCAGTTATACATATGCATATGTCCCCATATCTCTTCCCTCTTGCATCTCCCTCCCTCCGACCCTCCCTTTCCCACCACTCTAGGTGGTCACAAAGCACCGAGCTGATCTCCCTGTGCTGTGCAGCTGCTTCCCACTAGCTATCTATTTTACGTTTGGTAGTGTATATATGTCCATGCCACTCTCTCACTTTGTCACAGCTTACACTTCCCCCTGCCCGTATCCTCAAGTCCATTTTCTAGTATGTCTGCATCTTTATTCCTGTCTTGCCCTTAGGTTCTTCTAATCAATTTTTTTTTTTTTTTTAGTTTCCACACATATGTGTTAGCATACAGTATTTGTTTTTCTCTTTCTGACTTACTTAACTCTGTATGACAGTCTCTAGGTCTCTCTACCTCACTACAAATAACTCAGTTCCATTCCTTTATATGGCTGAGTAATATAGTATTGTATATACGTGCCACATCTTCTTTATCCATTCATCTGTTGATGGACACTTAGGTTGCTTCCATGTTCTGGTTATTGTAAATAGAGCTGCAATGAACATTTTGGTATATGACTCTTTTGAATTATGGTTTTCTCGGGGTATATGCCCAGTGGTGGGATTGTTGGGTCATATGGTACCCCTATTTTTAGTTTTTTAAGGAACCTCCATACTGTTCTCCATAGTGGCTGTATCAATTTACATTCCCACCAACAGTGCAAGAGTGTTCCCTGTACTCCACACCATCTCCAGCATTATGGTTTGTAGATTTTTTGATGATGGCCATTCTGACCACTGTGAGATGACATCTCATTATAGTTTTGATAGGCACTTCTCTAATGATTAATGATTCTGAGCATTCTTTCATATCTTCTTTGGAGAAATGTTTATTTAGGTCTTCTGCCCATTTTTGGATTGTGTTGTTTGTTTTTTTGATATTGAGGTGCATGAGTTGCTTATATGTTTTGGAGATTAATCCTTTGTCAGTTGCTTCATTTGCAAATATTTTCTCCCATTCTGAGGGTTGTCTTTTCATCTTGTTTATGGTTTCCTTTGTTGTGTAAAAGCTTTTAAGTTTCATTAGGTCCCATTTGTTTATTTTTCTTTTTATTTCCATTTCTCTAGCATGTGGGTCAAAAAGGATCTTGCTGTGATTTATGTCATAGAGTGTTCTGCCTATGCTTTCCTCTGAGAGTTTGATGGTGTCTGGCCTTACATCTAGATCTTTAATACATTTTCAGTTTATTTTTGTGTATGGTGTTAGGGAGTGATCTAATCTCATACTTTTACATGTATCTGTCCAGTTTTCCCAGCACCACTTATTGAAGAGACTTTCTTTTCTCCACTGTATATTTTTGCCTCCTTTATCAAAGATAAGTTGACCATATGTTTGTGGGTTTATTTCTGGGCTTTCTCTCCTGTTCCATTGATCTATATTTCTGTTTTTGTGCCAGTACCATAGTGTCTTGATTACTGTAGCTTTGTAGTATACTCTGAAGTCAGGGAGCCTGATTCCTCCAGCACCATTTTTCTTTCTCAAGATTGCTTTGGATATTCAGGGTCTTTTGTGTTTTCATACAAATTGTGAAGTATTTTTTTCTAGTTCTGTGAAAAATGCCAGTGGTAGTTGGATAGGGATTGCATTGAATATGTAGATTGCTTTGGGTAGTAGAGTCCTTTTCACAATGTTGATTCCTCCAATCCAAGAACATGATATACCTCTCCATTTATTTTTATCATCTTTAATTTATTTCATCAGTGTCTTATTATTTTCTGCATAATGTTTTTTTGTCTCCTTAGGTAGGTTTATTCCTAGATATTTTGTTCTTTCTGTTGCAATGGTAAATGGGAGGGTTTTCTTAATTTCACTTTCAGATTTTTCATCATTGAGGTATAGGAATACAAGAGATTTCTGTGTATTACTTTTGTATCTTGTGACTTTATCAAATTCATTGATTAGCTCTAGTAGTTTTCTGGTAGCATCTTTAGGATTCTCTATGTAGAGTATCATGTCATCTGCAAACAGTGACGGCTTTATTTCTTCTTTTCCAATTTGTATTCATTTTGTTTCTTTTTCTTTTCCGATTGCTGTGGCTAAAACTTCCAAAACCATGTTGAATAATAGTGGTGAGAGTGGACAACCTTGTCTTGTTCCTGATCTTAGTGGAAATGGTTTCAGGTTTTCACCATTGAGGATGATGTTGGCTGTGGGTTTGTCATATATGACCTTTATTATGTTGAGGAAAATTCCCTCTATGCCTACTTTCTGGAGGGTTTTTTATCATAATTGATGTTGAATTTTGTTGAAAGCTTTCTCTGCATCTGTTGGGATGATCATATGGTTTTTCTCCTTCAGTTTTTAAATATGGTGTATCATGTTGCTTGATTTGCATATACTGAATAATCCTTGCATTCCTGGGATAAACCCCACTTGATCATAGTGTATGATCCTTTTAATGTTCTGTTGGATTCTGTTTGCTAGTGTTTTATTGAGGATTTTTGAATCTATGTTCATCAGTGACATTGGCCTGTAGTTTTCTTTCTTTGTGACATCCTTGTCTGGTTTTGGTATCAGAGTGATGGTAGCCTCGTAGAATGAGTTTGGGAGTGTTCCTCCCTCTGCTATATTTTGGAAGAGTTTGAGAAGGATAGGTGTTAGCTCTTCTCTAAATGTCTGATAGAATTCAGAAGCCATCTGGTCCTGGACTTTTGTTTGTTGGAAGATATTTAATCACAGTTTCAATTTCAGTGCTTGTGATTGGTCTGTTCATATTTTCTATTTCTTCCTGGTTCAGTCTTGGCAGGTTGTGCTTTTCTAAGAATTTTTTCATTTCTTCCAGGTTGTCCATTTTATTGGCATAGAGTTGCTTGTAGTAATCTCTCATGATTCCTTGTATTTCTGCAGTGTCAGTTGTTATTTCTGCTTTTTAATTTCTAATTCTATTGATTTGAGTCTTCTCCCTTTTTTTCTTGATAAGTCTGACAAATGGTTTATCAATTTTGTTTATCTTCTCAAAGAACCTGCTTTTAGTTTTATTGATCTTTGCTATTTTTTCATTTATTTCTGATCTGATCTTTATGATTTCTTTCCTTCTGCTAACTTTGGGTTTTTTTTGTTCTTATTTCTCTAATTGTTTTAGGTGTAAAGTTAAGTTGTTTATTTGAGTTGTTTCTTAAGTAGGATTTTATTGCTATAAACTTCCCTCTTAGAACTGCTTTTGCTGCATCTCATAGGTTTTGGGTCATCGTGTTTTCATTGTCATTTATTTCTAGGTAATTTTTATTTCCCCTTTGATTTCTTCAGTGATCTCTTGGTTATTAAGTAGTGTGTTGTTTAACCTCCATATGTTTGTATTTCTTACAGATTTATTCCTGTATTTGATATCTAGTCTCATAGCATTGTGGCCGATAAAGATATTTGATATGATTTCAATTTTCTTAAATTTACCAAGGCTTGATTTGTGATCCAAGATATTATCTATCCTGGAGAATGTTCCAAGAGCACTTGAGAAGAATGTGTATTCTGTTGTTTCTGGAAGGAATATCCTATAAATATCAATTAAGTCCATCTTGTTTAGTGTATCATTTAAAGCTTGTGTTTCCTTATTTATTTTCAATTTAGATGATGTGTCCATTGGTGAAAGTGGGATGTTAAAGTCCCCTGCTATTATTTTATTAGTGTCCATTTCCCCTTCTATGGCTGTTAGTATTTGGCTTATATATTGAGGTGCTCCTATGTTGGGTGCCTAAATATTTACAATTGTTATATCTTCTTCTTGGAATGATCCCTTGATCATTGTGTAGTGTTCTTCTTTGTCCCTTGTAATAGTCTTTGTTGTAAAGTCTGTTTTCTCTGATAAGAGAATTGCTATTCCAGTTTTCTTTTGATTTCCATTTGCATGGAATAGCTTTTTCTATCCCCTCACTTTCAGTCTGTATGTGTCCCTAGGTCTGCAGTGGGTCTCTTGTAGACAGCATATATAAGGGTCTTGTTTTTGTATCCATTCAACCAGTCTATGTCTTTTGGTTGGAGCCTTTAATCCATTCACGTTTAAGGTAATTATCGATATGTATGTTCCTATTACCATTTTCTTAATTGTTTTGGATTTATTATTGTAGGTCTTTTCCTTCTCTTGTGTTTTCTTCCTAGAGAAGTTCCTTTAGCATTTGTTGTAAATCCTGATTGGTGGCGCTGAATTCTCTTAGTTTTTGTTTGTCCGTAAAGTTTTTAATTTCTCTGTCAAATCTGAATGAGATCCTTGCTGGGTAGAGTAAGCTTGGTTGCAGTTTTTTCTATTTCATCACTTTAAATATGTCCTGCCACTCCCTTCTGGCTTGCAGAGTTTCTGCTGAAGGTCAGCTGTTAACCTTATGGGCATTCCCTTATGTGTTATTTGTTGTTTTTACCTTGCTGCTTTTAATATTTGTTCTTTGTATTTAATTTTTGATAGTTTGATTAATGTGTGTCTTGTAATGTTTCTACTTGGATTTATCCTATATGGGAGTGTATGTGCTTCCTGGACTTGATTAACTATTTCCTTTCCCATATTAGGGACGTTTTCAACTATAATCTCTTCAAATAATTTCTCAGTCCCTTTCTTTTTCTCTTCTTTTTCTGGGACCCTTATAGTTCGAATGTTGGTGAGTTTAATGTTGTCCCAGAGGTCTCTGAGACTGTCTTCCATTCTTTTCATTCTTTTTTCTTTATTCTGCTCTGCAGTAGTTATTTCCACTATTTTATCTTCCTGGTCACTTATCCGTTCTTCTGCTTCTGTTATTCTGCTATTGATCCCTTCTAGAGAATTTTTAATTTCACTTATTGTGTTGTTCATCCCTGTTTGTTTGCTGTTTAATTCTTCTAGGTCCTTGTTAAACATTTCTTGCATTTTCTCCATTCTATTTCCATGATTTTGGATCTTCTTTACTATCATTGTTCTGAATTCTTTTTCAGGTAGACAGCCTATTTCCTCTTCATTTTTTAGGTCTGGTGGGTTTTTGCCTTGCTCCTTCATCTGCTGTGTATTTCTCTGTCTTATTTTGCTTAACTTACTGTGTTTTGGGTCTCCTTTTTTCAGGCTGCGTATTCATAGTTTCCGTTGTTTTTGATGTCTCTCCCCAGTGGCTAAGGTTGGTTCAGTGGGTAGTGTAAGTTTCCTGTTGGAGGGGACTGGCCTGTGTTCTGGTGGATGAGTCTGGATCTTGTCTTTCTGGTGTGCAGTTCCACATCTGGTGGTGTGTTTTGGGGTGTCTGTGGCATTATTATGATTTTAGGCAGCCTCTGTGTTAATAGGTGGGTTTGTGTTCCTGTCTTGCTAGTTGTTTAGAATAGGGTGTCCTGCACTGTAGCTTGCTGGTGGTTGAGTGGAGCTGGGTCTTAGCATTGAGATGGAGATCTCTGGGACATTTCAGCCATTTGATATTACGTGGACCTGGGAGGTCTCTTGTGGACCAGTGTCCTGATCTTTCCTCTCCCATCTCAGTGGAACAGCCCTAACGCCTGCCTGGAGCACCAAGAGCCTGTCTTCCATACGGCTTAGAATAAAAGAGAGAAAGAAAGGAAGAAGAAGATAAAATAAAATAAAATAAAGTAAAATAAAATAAAGTTATTAATATAAAAAATAAAAAAAATTAAGAAAAAAATGTTTTTAAGTAATAAAAAAAATAAAATCGACAGACAGAACCCTAGGATGACAAATGGTAAAAGCAAAGATATACAGACAAAATCACACACGTAGGCATGCACATACACACTCACAAAAAGAAAAAAAGGAAAATATATACATATATATATATATATATATATATATGTATATATATTTGCTCCCAAAGTCCACCTCCTCAATTTGGGATGATTTGTTGTCTATTCACGTAATCCACAGATGCAGGGTACATCAGGTTGATTGTGGAGATTTAATCCACTCCTCCTGAGGCTGCTGGGAGAAATTTCCCTTTCTTTTCTTTGTTCTCACAGCTCCTGGATTTCAGCTTTGGATTTGGCCCCGCCTCTGCATGTAGGTCGCCTGAGGGCATCTGTTTTTCCGCTCAGACAGGACGGGGTTAAAGGAGCAGCTGATTCAGGGGCTCTGGCTCACTCAGGCCCGTGGGGAGGGAGGGGTACGAATGCGGGGCGAGCCTGCGGCGGCAGAGGCTACTATGCCATTGCACCAGCCTGAGGCCGGCTGTGCGTTCTCCCGGGGAAGTTGTCCCTGGATCACAGGAACCTGGCAGTGGCAGGCTGCACAGACTCACAGGAGCAGAGGTGTGGATAGTGACCTGTGCTCCCACACAGGCTTTTTGGTGGCTGCTGCAGCAGCATTAGCATCTCATGCCTGTCTCTGGGGTCTGCTCTGACAGCTGCACTTGCTCTCGTCTCTGGAGCTCCTTTAAGCAGCGCTTTTAATCCCCTCTCCTTGCACACCAGGAAACAAAGAGGGAAGAAAAAGTCTCTTGTCTCTTCAGCAGCTCCAGACTTTTTTCTGGACTCCCTCCTGGCTGCCGTGGCACACTAGCCCCCTGCAGGCTGTGTTCACGTCGCCAACCCCAGTCCTCTCACTGAGATCTGACCTCCGAAGCTCAAGCCTCAGCTCCCAGCCCCGCCCGTCCCGGCGGGTGAGCAGACAAGCCTCTTGGGCTGGTGAGTGCTGGTCGACACCGATCCTCTGTGCGGGAATCTCTCCGCTTTGCCCTCCGCACCCCGGTGGCTGTGCTCTCCTCCATGGCTCCAAAGCTTCCCCCGTCCGCCACCCACCACCCACAGTCTCTGCCCACAAAGGAGCTTCCTAGTGTGTGGAAACCTTTCCTCCTTCACAGCTCCCTCCCACTTGTGCAGGTCCCGTCCCTATTCTTTTGTCTCTGTTTTTTCTTTTTTCTTTTGCCCTACCCAGGTACGTGGGGGAGTTTCTTGCCTTTTGGGAGGTCTGAGGTCTTCTGCCAGCGTTCAGTAGGTGTTCTGTAGGAGTTGTTCCACACATAGATGTATTTTTGATGTTTGTGTGGGGAGGAAGGTGATCTCTGCATCCTACTCTTCCGCCATCTTGAAGCTCCTCCTCTTCTAGGTCTTTCTTAATCATTTCTTACATCTTCTCAATCTTTGCCTCCATTCTTTTTCCGAGGTCCTGGATCATCTTCACTATCATTATTCTGAATTATTTTTCTGGAAGGTTGCCTATCTCCACTTCATTTAGTTGATTTTCTGGGGTTTTATCTTGTTCCTTCATCTGGTACATAGCCCTCTGCGTTTTCATCTTGTCTATCTTTCTGTGAATGTGATTTTTGTTCCACAGGCTGCATGTGTAGATCCTCTTCACAAGAAATGTTTAACAAAGACCTAGAAGATCTAAAGAACAAACAGACAGAGATGAACAATACAATAACTGAAATGAAAAATACACTAGAAGGCATCAATAGAATATCTGAGGCAGAAGAACGGGTAAGTGGCCTGGAAGACAGAATGGTGGAAATCTCTGCTGTGGAGCAGAATAAAGAAAAAAGAATAAAAAGAAATGAGGACAGTCTCAGAGACCTCTGGGATAAAATTATACATACCAGCATTCAAACTCTAGGGGTCCCAGATAATGAAGAAAAAGAGAAAGGGCCCGAGAAAATATTTGAAGAGATTATAGTTGAAAACTTCCCTAACATGGGAAAGGATATAATCACCCAAGACCAGGAAGCACAGAGAGTCCCATACAGGATAAACCCAAGGAGGAACATACTTAGACTCATATTAATCAAACGAACAACAATTAAATATAAAGAAAAAATGTTAAAAGCAGCAAGGGAAAAGCAGAAAAATAACATACAAGGGAATCCCCACAAGGTTATCAGCTGATTTTTCTACAGAAACTCTGCAGGCCAGAAGGGAGTGGCAAGCTATATTTAAAGTGATGAAAGGGTAAAACCTACAACCAAGAATACTCTACCCAGCAAGGCTCTCATTTAGATTTCATGGAGAAATCAAAAGCTTTACAGACAAGCAAAAGCTAAGAGAATTCAGCACAACCAAACCAGCTTTACAACAAATGCTAAAGGAACTTCTCTAGGCAGGAAACACAAGAAAAGAGAACAAAAAAGGAAGGGAAGAAAAAGGACCTAAAAAACAAACTTAAAACAATTAAGAGAATGGCAATAGGAACATACATATCAATAATTACCTTAAATCGTAAATGAATTAAATATTCCAACCAAAAGACACAGACTGGCTGAATGGATACAAAAACAAGACCTGTATATATGCTGTCAACAAGAGACCCACTTCAGATCTAAGGACACATACAGACAAAGTGAGGGGATGGAAAAAGATATTCCATGCAAATGGAAATAAAAAGAAAGCTGGAGTAGCAATACTCATATCAGACAAAATAGACTTTAAGATAAAGTCTGTGAACTTTACAGAAAACAAGGAAGGACAGTACATAATGATCAAGGGGTCAATCCAAGAGAAAGATATAACAATTGTAAATATATATGCATCCGACACAGGAGCACTTCAATACATAAGGCAAATATTAACAGCCATAAAAGAGGAAACCGGGCTTCCCTGGTGGCGCAGTGGTTGAGAGTTAGCCTGCCAATGCAAGGGACACGGGTTTGTGCCCCGGTCCGGGAAGATCCCACATGCCGCGGAGCGGCTAAGCCCGTGAGCCATGGCCACTGAGCCTGAGTGTCCAGAGCCTGTGCTCTGCAACAGGAGAGGCCGCAACAGTGAGAGGCCCGCGTACCGCAAAAAAAAAAAAAAAAAAAAAATTCAGGAAACACAAGCCTTAAATGACACATTAGACTAGATAGACTTAATTGATATTTATAGGACACTCCATTGGAAAGCAACAGAATACACTTTTTCTCAAGTACTGTACACACAGAGCATTCTCCAAGATACATCACATCTTGCATCACAAATCAAGCCTTGGTAAGAATAAATGGATGGATGGATAAATTGCTTGACGGGACTTCCAGAAGAATATACTAATGCCTTCTCTAAATTTCCTTTAAAATTATCAAAGAGGATGATAATGGAGGGAAATGTGTATCAACATTAGTCAAGAAGCTCAGTCAGCACTAATTTATCATGACTCAGGCCAGCACTGCAAGACACACAAGGAATCATAGGCTTATTATGGGATCTAGTCCAGCTTGTTATGGAAATGGATTACACATATAGGGTCAAGATCAAACTGGGAGATTTCAATTCAGTTGTCACCTTTGTCTATCATTTCCCCCTCCCTTCCAGATGTTTTGTAAAGAGTTTCATTAACAAAAGATGAACTAATTAGGGAAAATAAATGGCTAAGTACAGGTGGATAGAGACCTGGTCCTTTTGGCTGTTTGTCAGGGTTCAATGAGAGACAAAAAACAAAAGTAAACTTCCAATTGTAAAAAGCAACCTATTTCCCTATTTGCCAACTTTCTTTCTGTAATTCTCAGTGAAATAACAAAAGAAATATAAAAATAAGGGGAGATCATGAAATGGTGTTATTCATATGTAAGAAGCTGAAAGAGATTTTTGCAAGAAAACAAAGAGACAAGACTGAGAGAAGAACTGTTAGACTTTGGATTCACCAGCATGATGGAAGAGACCACTTGGAGAGTAATGGCCAGGGACCCTAGGGGATCACCTCTATAAACCTTGGAGCCTCAGAGGTAGAGACAAGGATGACCTATAGAGCAATTGATGGAGGACAAATTCAAGTCATATAATTGCACCAAGGAAATAAAGGGAGGTTTTATTTCCTGTCCCTCAAGGTTTAGATTTATTTATGTTCCTATCATGTGGACCAATTTTATCCATGTGTGACTCGTAACTTCGGTCCTGTCACTCAGCAAGTAACAGAGAGGCTTCTTCAGCTGCCTGCAGAGGCTGAGTCATGATTCTCTCTCCTTCCTGCACATAGGGCTGGCTTCATGAGCACGGAACCAGTGCTGTCCCAAAGAGAACCCTGCTCAGAGAGGCCCCACGCTTGGAAGTTATTGCTCTGCTATCTTGAAATTCTTAACAATTTTATTTTTAAATTTGAGGTTTGTAAGTAAATGTGACTGGACAAGGAATTACATCGTGGGAACTCAGAACAGTTGCTCTTGAGCCATTCTTCTTCTAGCTACCTCCTTGCCTTACAATGACAGGTTGTCAGTTGCCAGTTTCTCTGCCCCCCATGCCCTGCCTGGCCACCCTTCCATAACCATGCCCAGCAACCACCGCTGATCTCTGTCTCTGGTGGGAGATTTCCAGTGCAGATACAGAGAGGATCAGGGTTGAGCATTCATGGCCAACAGCATCCCTAGGAGGGGCATGACAGTGACTGTCCCACATGGGACTGGCAGTCCCATGGTGCCTTAGGCAGATGACTTGGCAGAAGGGAGCTTTTCATCCACCCTTGACCCACATATTAACTCTTCCTGGGGCTGAGGATGCAATCCCTTGAGGGTACACCACCCTCTGTGTGGTGCCCCTGATGGAGCACAATACATTGTTCTGGCAACTGACTGGCAGGAGAGGAAGCTGCTGAGTCAGGGGGCAGAGCCTCAGGTGCCTGTGAAGGTCTGCACTCACCTAGCTAGTACTTCTAGCCCTAGGATGTGTGAACTTAAGTGGAAAATAAAAACTGGTTGAGATAGAAACCTTTGAAGAAAGATTATATTTCAGTACCTTTACCAGCACCTTTGGTCCTGCTCTTTGAACAAAGGGCCCCCCATTTTTATCTTGTACTGGGCAGGGCAAATTATGTAGACAGCTCTGCCGGCAAGTGTGTGGAATTTATGGGAAGAATAAAATATGATCTTTCTTTTTGCTTGGGAAATCCCATTTCCTTTCCTTGCCTAAGACTTGCCTGGGTGAGCCCACTTTCCCAGAATGTTTACTTGAATGACAATTTGTTAGGACATGGAATGCTCAAGGTTAATTCTCCCTTTTGCTCTTCTCCATCCTTAAAAACGTTATTTAACCTTGCTAAGAATGTGTTGTTAAAATTTTGCATACTCATTTGCATGTATTTGTTTTCCACACTAAAACTATCATTTGAAATTGTGGTCTGTACAACACTGAAGATCATCTTCCAAAACATTTCTTTCCTCCCACCATCAATTTTCTAAGGGATTAAAATTTTCCCTAAGGTGGTCAAAAGGTATAAACTTTCAGTTACAAAATAAGTAAGTCCTGAGGATATAGTGGACTACATGGGGACTATAGTTAATAATATTGTATTGTTTATTTGAAAATTACTGGGAGTAGATCTTAAAAGTTCTCACCACAAGAAAAAAAATTAACTTTTTTTGCAATGAATGCTAACTTGACTTATTGTGGTGATCATTTCACAATATATGCATATATCAAATCACTACACTGTACAACTTAAACTTGTATAATGTTATATGTAACAATATCTCAGTTTTAAAAAAGGAAAAAAAAATACTACCACTTGTTTCTAGGAGGGCAAAAGAATGGCACATCTTTTTCTTCTCACGTGTCCATAATTATCTGCCTCTCCTGGTAAGATCTATGCCCCATCTTAGAAAACTTCTTGAATCCTACCTGGGACTCCATTTTCATCCTTTCATCCAAAAAGGCTGTGTGGAGGTTGGAAAGTTGTGAAGCTCTTTAGGAGAATCTGACAACTGAAACATGTATAAGAACCCAGCAGTGTCTACACTACAGCAAGCCTTGACTGCCAAAACAACTGGACATTTCTGCAAACAAAGCACAAATTAAATATACAATCAGCCAAGCCAGTTGTTTTAGGATATGATGAAAAACATCACTGGACCAGCAAGTCCTGGCCCCACCACAAGACCAGTGACATGATACTTAACCTTCCTGGGCTTAAAAACTGGAGTAATAAAGATTGTAATCTCACAAAGTGGTTTAAATATCACAATGGACATTTTATTGATTTTATTTGCCCAACATCTATCCCTCATGCTTTAATTATCCTTTGAAGAAACGTAGCTCCCACAACTCCTCAGACCACATTTTACTCTTTTTTTGTGCTTCACCACACACCCCCTTGTGCAGCTCCTTCTGGATGACTGCCCTTGATCTAACTGGTCTACCAGTGCACTCTGCCTTGCACACCCAAACAGAAGGAAGTGCCTGGGGATTTATAAGCCCCTTCTCCAGAGAAAGCCTACAATCAATAACAATAGGTACAGGACTGGAGACCCCACTCTGAGACCCCACTTACACCCTGGAGTTCCCCTACAGGATCTGGCTGAAGCCATCCTGGAATCTCACTCCCAGATGACTTCCTCCCCCTTGCTGTTATCCCTTCTCACATCCTTATAGGTTTCCCCCAGGAGCACATAAAGTATCATTTGCTCACAAGTCCTCATCTCAGGGTGTGCTTCTGGAGAATCTAAACTAAGAGGAGAACCATCCATCCATGATTGTAAGAACTCTTGGTACAACTGTCAGTCAGGTACCCTGTGCTCCACAGGCCAAGGGCAACTTGTGACCCCAAGCACAAATCAGATCCTCTTGGCTGGTAATCTGCATCTTGATCAGATGACTCAGAGCAAGAAGCTGGTAATCTAATGACACTAGCCACTTATGTTCCTACTGATACTTCCAGATCTCCAGACCACGCTGGTTCCTGTCCTTTCACAGGCTCCCTTTTCCTCAACTTCCTTCGTTTCTGTGATGTGGCTTATATTCTTAGAATAAATTATTTTTTGTCTTGCATTATCAAGAGTTGCTTGTGATTAAATAACCCTCACTGACACAGAAATCAATCAAATAAAAAGAAATGCTTTGTCAACTGTGAGTACTCCTCTGAAGTCATCTATTATTATTGCATAAGCAGGCCCACTTATTGCTATTCTGTCGTTCACTGTATTACTTCTTTATTACCAAAAAAACCTGTATTTGCCTTTTCTCTGCTTTTACTTGTGCATTTCACATTTTCAGTAGTTGACAACAGAACTTTCTGAAACTACCAAAGAGAACAGCACACCCTCAGTCTGCATCTTTATTTATTGATGTCAGTATTAGCATCTTCTAGAAGTAGAATAAAGTAATTTCAGACATCTTTGCTTTGTATCTGTGAATTTATCAATGTTTGGCATAGTTTCCAGGAGCACATTTTTTCTTAGAGCAGAGATGACTAATATAATTTGGTAGCTATATATCCAGGAAATCACTAGTTATTTTCCAAATATTTCCACTAGTATTTCCAAAACCCCAGCACAACTTCTGCTTTGCAGACAACTGTAATTTATAGTAGGCAACAGTCAATAAAAATATGAGTAATAATAACTTTTGTCTTTTGTAAATGCTTTGTAGTTTATCATCCAATTTTTAGGTTGATCCTCAAGACACCTTTTGAGATTAGCTTCAGTTGAGACAGGAAAATTATAGTTTCTCAGGTGAGAAAAACAGGGCTTAGAAAACTTGCCTTTTAAAAATGCTCTATAGTTATTAACTGACACTACATGTTCATCTTTTCAGTCTATTTTGAATTTACCATCTGTTTGTGTTATCTATTTCTGCATAAAAACTCCAAAACTTAGTGCTTAAAACTAAAATCTATTAGAATCTGTCATGATTCTGTGAGTTTGCTGGGCTTATTTAGTGTTCCTCACTTGAAGCCTCTCATGTGGTTGCCATCAGATGGTGGTTTTAGGGCTCTGTCTTAGCACAGGCTTCTATAACAAAATAGCATAGACTCCGTGCTTAAAAAATAGACATTTATTTCTTATGGTTCTGAAGCTGGAGACATCCAGGGTCGAGGTTCTGGCATATTTGGATCTTGGTGAGGACCCTCTTCCTGGTCTGTAAACAGCCACCTTCTGACTGTGTGCTCACATGGTCTTTCCTTGGTGTATGCATATGGAGAGAGAGAAAGAGCTCTTTCTCATGTCCTTCTTATAAGGACACTAGTCCCATAGTGAAGATCCTGTCTTTAAACAAATTAATTTAATCAGTTACCTTGATTAGTCTAGACTTAATTATCTCCAAAAGATCCCACCTCAAAATTTCATTACACTGGGAGTTAGGGATTCAACATATGCATTTTGGGAGCTCACAAGCATTCAGTCTATAACAGGCTCCAAGTCCTAATATTCTAAGGAAAAGGAAGTAGAAGCTTCTGATCTCTTAGACTTGAGCTTGGAAATTGGCTCAGTATTCTGTTTGTCCACTGTATTCTGTTTGTCCAAACAGTCACAGCATTTGCCCAGATTCAAAGGGTAAAGACCTAGATCCCACTTCTTAGTGGGAGGAGTGTCAAACCCTTTGTAGCTTTCTTTAATCAGTCACATTATCTTAAACTCCATCATTGGAACTTAAAGTCAGTCAGCACTTTCATAAGACTATGGAAAAGCTAAATATGAATTGATAAAGTCCCCAAAATTAAAGCAAAAAATGAAAATAGTTCACTTATCTGAAAATCACTTTGTTCTACTGTAGGTATTGTGGGTTTTGTCCTGACATATCAAGATACCAGTTGATGGCTTTACTTTTTGTTTTATAGTAAGATTTTAAGGGTGTGGTCTATAAACTACATGGCTTTAGCTTGATGTAGTGTGGCCTTTCTGTGTCAGAAATACAAGCCGAATCACATTTTCCTAGGATGACATCTAACGTCTGAGAACTCAAGGGAATCTATTTTCTTCCAAATCAGGCATCTACTTCTCAGTGTTTTGTCATTATTGTCTATGCGATTCAGGAGGGTAGACAATAGATTCTACCTCCTCAGTCTCACAGAGATGATCTGGAGAAGATGATTTCTAACACAGCCAGGAAAAGCAAGGATACTATTTTCTCCCCTGCCTTTCTTTGGGGATTTTTATTTTGTTTTGTTTCTGTGAGCAGCTAGCAAAATTTCCACAAGGTAAATATACGTTTAATGATGAAGAAGAGAAAAGATGTGGGTATCTGTTAATAAAACTGGAATGGAAATTATATTTCTCTCTCTAGTTTCCTATAGGTAAATGTGACAAATGGTGAGCTAATGAGTTGATTAGAATTCAGCATTACTACAACCAAAGTTACTGCTTAACTCCTTAGTGTTCCCTGTTGGTTGGAGGGAGACACTATAGTATTAAATACAATACATCAGTTAAGAGTGAGGGTTGTAGGACTTCCCTGGTGGCGCAGTGGTTGGGGGTCCACCTGCCGATGCAGGGGACACGGGTTCATGCCCTGGTCTGGGAGGATCCCACGTGCCGTGGAGCGGCTGGGCCCGTGGGCCATGGCTGCTGAGCCTGTGCGTCTGGAGCCCGTGCTCCGCGATGGGGGAGGCCGCGGCAGTGGGAGGCCCGTGAACCGCAATAAAAAAGGAAAGAGAAAAAAAAAAAGAGTGAGGACTCTAGAGCCAGACTGCCTAATTTCTGATTGCATTGATTATAGCTGTGCAACTTTAGAAAAGTTATTCAGCCTCTGTGTGCCTCTATTTCCTCTTCTGTGAAGTGGGGGTATACAATAACTATGTTAGAGGCTATATAAGGATTAAATAAGATGCTACATGTAAGACTCGCAGAGGAGTGCAGTGCCTTCCTAAACACCAGTAAACATTAGCAGGTATTCCAGTTGACAATTATTCCGTCCCATGGCTTCAGACTTCCCCTAACTCCTTCCATAAATTGATTATTAACTTCCATCAGAGGCTTAACCCTGACTGACTAGAAGCTGATCCTTTATCAAGCCCTGATTGTTACTAAAAGACAACATTAGACACAGGAAAACTAGATGGACCAGAGAGGTCATTTTCACATAGGAGGCACAGCTCAGTGGAATGTTCCTAAGACTCAAAGGAGAGGGGAGGTAACCCCTCAACCCATGAAGCCTTACTTAGCCATTGATTTGTCTGTAACCCCTCAACCCCTGAAGACTTACTTAGCCATTGATTTGGCTTTAGGAAGCCAACTCTCTTTGGCCACCCAACTGTCTTTGTCTAAAGTCTTTGTCTTTAGAATTTACCTAAAATTATATTTTTCATTAAGTAGAGTTGTTTTCGTAGTAGAAAGTGTTTAGTGTCTATCACAGATTCAGAATCTAAAAAAGATTGAATGATCCCTCCATATCAACCAGTCACTTTGGTTTTAAGTTTCCCCCTGATTTTTCTTTTGTTTAGAAATGTCAATATGAACACCACCTTTAAACCATTAAGTCCCCAACTTTAATTCCAGGTCAGGGATATAACAGAGATGAAGTGAACCCCAGATCCATGAGCTGGTGGTGATTTTGATTTGTCCACTGTCTGTCCTAAGGATGGCAGCAAATGGTGTTGGAGTGGACTGCAGTTATTTTAATCAAGCACAATTTTAGGTTCTTTTTGGTAAACAACAGTGGACACCAACAGAGTTTGAGGTAGGGGAAGACCAGGAAGCTCCCAGCAAGCTCCACAGCTCTCCAACCTTGCTATCTGATTGTTAAAAAATAATGTCTCAGACCAAAACCTGCCAGCATACAATAAATCGTCCCCTAAGTTTGGTAAGGTTCCAATGCCATGGGTTTTTGTTTTGTTTTGTTTTGTTTTAGGCCACGCCACACAGCTTGTGGGATATTAGTTCCCTACCAGGGATGGAGCCCCAAGTCCTGACCGCTGGACCGCCAGGGAACTCCCCTGCCATGTCCCTTTAAATGTTCTCACCACATGTCACATGAAAGATTGAATTGTGGTAAACACAGCCACTTTCCAGAGCCAGGCTGTGGTGCCTTGGAGTCAGCATCAAATATTCAGAAGCACTCTTAAACAAATGGCTGAGCAGGTTGGGGACTAGGGTGAGGCAAGCCAAGCACGTTTAGGGAGCCACTCACTCTCAGGTGCCCACCCTGCACTTGCAGGACCCTGAAAGTAAGCATCTCCATAAATTTTGCAACCTAGGCTCTTGGCTTGCCTCACTCTAACCCAGGCCTTCAGCCAGACATGGAATCATTAAAAATCAAGTCAAAGGGCTTCCCTGGTGGCGCAGTGGTTGAGAGTCCGCCTGCCGATGCAGGGGACACGGGTTCATGCCCCGGTCTGGGAAGATCCCACGTGCCGCGGAGCGGCTAGGCCCGTGAGCCATGGCCGCTGAGCCTGTGCGTCCGGAGCCTGTGCTCCGCAACGGGAGAGGCCACAACAGTGAGAGGCCCATGTACCTCAAAAAAAAAAAAAAGAAGAAAAAAAAAATCGAGTCAAAGAGAGCCATTTTTACCATTTACCAGTTTGGTCAACAGCTACCGTTTTTCACTATTAAAGCCTGTGACATTGGTATGTTGATTAGTAGAGCCCTGGCTACTGATCAAGTACAGAGAGCAGAAGCACTAGAGTATCTGTCCCTGGAGTGTAGTCCCATTTGATAGGATGCCAGCTAACGACCCCTGGGCAGTGAATTCTTGATTCAAGCAACAACTGACCAAAAAGTTAAACTATCATATGCATTATGTTACACTATCTATGCTGAAATATTTTAAATTACATGCATCATAACAAATGTGACTGTCCCAGGAGGTTGTGAGGCATATGTGGGTCTCAAAGAGATCTCCAGAAAAAAAAAAAAAACAGTAGAGATGATGAATATAGCATACTTTCCATCTTCTTACTGATAAAGTACTTTCTGGCCCCCTGTCTCATACCTGGGTCTATCTTGCTGAGGTATAACTGACAGTGCGTTACTTATCTGGTATTTGAACTCCAAAATTGCCAGGCATCCACATTCTCCTATTCTCTCTTTCCTCTATTTCTTCCCTGGAACCAAAGGTTTAGGAAAGCATTTCCCATTACAGCATGTGGACGACTTGTCCCCTAAGTGTCGTAGTCCAAACGCGGGTTGGGAAAGAATTTCCAGACACAAGGCAGAATGTAAAGAAGATAGAATTTATTAGAGGGAAGGGCCGCTGCCAGAATAGCGGGCCGACTTCCTAGTAGTATGGGGGAGTCGAGCCTGAACATGTATTATTGATCAGTTTTCATAGCCAGAAAACAAAGGAATGGTCCAAGGTGAAAATTTCATTTACTGATTGGTTGATGCACATATACCTTCCTTCTATAAGGTGGGAGTGGGACAGGCCAGATGCCTTTCCTTATTTGGGACAGGTCCTGTTGCCCAGGTGGGCTCAGGAATTTCATAACCATCACAACATGGTAGGGAGGGCGATTAAGAGTCCAGTAGGGGGTGTAACGTTGAAACTTGTTCAGGCAGCATCGTCCTTTGTCCTTGAAGTACCATTGTCCTTGGAGCACCACACTAAGATTTGAGAAACTCCCATTTTCTTAGATGTGTGGCTACCATCCCCCTTTTTTGCCCTTAATTCCAGTCTTTCTCCCAAGGAAGTGAATACACATAAACTCACTAATTTGTCAAGTGGTCTGACTATATCATTTGTGAATAGTTTCCTGCCAAGGCAGTGATTGGGCACTAGGGAGGATCTGGCCCCTGTGTCATATGCATTTATTTTTATTTCCTTACATACTTATTTAAAGAGAAGACTGTTTACCTGTGCATTGCCATGGTTCCTATTGCCATGGCAGCCAAGATCTTATACTGCAAAGATGGGAGAAAGAGAGAGACCGAGACAGAGAGACAGAGAGAGAAGGGGAAGAAAAGAGAGTGAGAGTTGGTTAGCAACAGGATTGAGGAGGAAATTCACAGGCCCCCAGGAGCAGTACTTCTTTGAGATACAAGGCTTTTGGTTCATAGAGCTCACCTGTCGGGGCAGTGGATTGGCTCAGTCTCTCAGCTCATCTTGAAGAAAAACAAGGAGATAAGATAAAATGTCGAAAAGGTAATTAATGTTCTACAGGAGTTCAGCTCTCATCTTTCTTCGTTGGTGCCCTTTTAAAAAATGATGGTTCTTTACATGTTTAATTAAAGTTTGGAATGGCTATTCACCTCTATAAATCATTTCTGCTGCCCAAAGAATCAATGGCTGTGATGACGGTGAGGGGTAACTAGGGCTACATTGAATTCCCTAGGGCTGAAAACTGAACACTATTTATTGGAGCACTGGAAGGACATTTTCTATGCTGAGAGCTATATTTCACTCTGCAGTCACTGAGAGCTGCGGTTTCCAGCCGATGCTTTAACTGGCTGGTTTTCTTTAAAAGCCCGGCTGGAAGAGAAGTTCATGCAGAACAGCGAGGATAGAATGGCTTGAATCATCACCTAGGTAATCAACTGTAATGCCAAATTGTCTTTGAGGGACTAAAAGATGAAGCTTTCTTTTAACTTTCCTTATTAATATTCCCAGTATGTCTTTAGAAGCAAGGGTGCGGTAAGTACAAGTACCCCATTTCCCAGGGTAGGTCACTGAGGCCCAGATGGAAAGGGATGTTTACACAGAAAAGGAATGATGGAAATAATAAGGAAAAATAACGTCCTGAATTTTGGATGAATTGAGGATCAGAGTTAACAAACTGAGCTTTTATTCCCTGAGCAACTCTGGCTTCAGTGCAAGAATTTAACAAAAACCTATTGGCTCCCGTAATCCTGCCCTTTGTTCTGTTGAAGCATTTCTGAGTGGGGACAGTGCCATTGGCCTGGTCAGTATCACACTGCATTGAGCACTGGCTTCTCTTTGGAATTCTCTAGTATAATAACCTTTGTTTTCTCTCACAAATGTGGTGGAATATTCAGGTCCACAACATTGCCTGCTTTCTGCAGCAACCCAAATGTCACCACTTACCTGCCTGAACTCTTTGTCACCTTTTCTTCTTTCTCTGCTTCAACTTTTCTTTGATTTATCCCCCAAAGCTTTCTCCTAGGCTATTTGGTAGCATTCCCTCACTCATCAAAATCTGGTGGGCCTTTCTTGAGTGAGCTCTCAAGCTGACCTCCTTTTTGAGACATCAATTTGCATGCATGAGGCCACTGATGACATCAATGGTTTTGCTGTATTGAGCCACATTTTGGGTTTTACCTAGATGTGCAGAATATAAATGTTTTCATGAGGTGTATGGGCCAGTTTCTCATTCGGGAGGTGAAATGTTGCAGATGAAAAAATTTAGGAACGTAAATTGGCTGCTTAGATTCCATGGGCATTTTCATTCATTTATTTAATGTGAATGCATTAAAGCAATATGTGAAAAACAGTTCTGGTGCCAAGAAAATATTACTACAGTCCTTCTTCTCCAGGAGCTTACTCTCCAGCTAGGAGAGAAAGCAATATCAGGCAAATATATTATGAATCAAATAAGTAATATACACAAAAAGAATTCTATACAGGAATTCAAAGGCACAGAGAATGGAAAAGTTTGTAAATACTTCGTAGAGGAAATTGCCATCAGCTGAAGGTCAAATAAAAGAAAATAGAATGAACATAGACCATTTATGTAAATTAAAAATACACATACAAAATAACACTATTTTTCAAGGACACATGGGTTAATCACTCATAACAAACACGTTAGTGTGGGTGCCTTCATGTGGGGAAAAAAGGGAGTGGGAATGAGGGGCAGATAAAAAACAAAAGAGGAAATCTTGGCTCACATAGGTGATTATAATGTGCTATGAAATGCAAATAATTCTGTTTCCTGCTTCAGTTTCAGTTTCACAGGAATAAGAAAGGGAAAATGGAAAAATAAATAAAACCAGCAAATTCCAAACAAAAGCAACAAGTATTCTAAAAGTGAAAAGTATTTTGTATAAATATGACCTGGGGGACTGAATAGAGGGGTTATGGGAGGCTTCAAAGTACCAGTAGTCTTAGGCTCTTGTTCTAGAACAAAAGTGTCCACATAAAGGAACTCATCATTTCATTCGGTGACTATGTTCTGAGTGTAACTAAATTCCTCAAAGACAATGTAGAAGAAATTATTAAAAAGAATATTTGTCCTAAGGACATGAGAAGGGAAACATCTGGCTTGAATAAGGTGCTTTCAAACCATTGAGTCTGATGGGGAAAGAGCTGCCTCCTCAAGGTTGCTATCATGTCCATCTTCAGAGATCCCAAGAGTCTCATGTACTCCAGGGTAATCAAAACTTTCTTAAGATGCAGCTTGATTAGAAGGTGAAGTACATATCTGCTTTCATGAGGCAAAGAAATATTAAGAAGGTTTACTGATGTCTTGTATACTACACTGAGATAGATGTTGAAAGCAAATCCCTCTGCTTGAGAAAATACATGAGTATTTTCATAGCTACATAAATGAGACTATTTTTAGAGCCCTTCCTACAGGTACCTTTTGATCAACGGAGAGAAAATTCTCCAGAGAAAAAGGACCAATAGGATATATGTATATATACGTGTGTGTGTGTGTGTGTGTGTGTGCGTGTGTGTGTGTGTATTATAAGGAATTGCCTCACTCAACTGTGGAGACTGACTAGTCCCCATACCTGCAGTTAGAAAGTTGGAGACTCAGGATTGCTGATGGTATATTTCCAGTCCAAGTCTTAAAGACTGAGATTCAGGAGAGCCAATTCAGTCCAAATGCCATTAGGCTTGAAACCCAGGAAAAGCCAATGCTTCCATTCAAACTTGAAGACAGGCAAATCCAATGTCCCACCTCAAAGCAGTCATGCAGAAGGAGTTCTCCTATTCCCAGGAGAGTCAGCCTTTTGGGTCTATTCAGGCCTTCAACTGATTGGATGAGACCTAGCCACATGAGGGAGAGCAATTTACTCAGTGTGCTGATTCAAATGTTAATTTCATCCAGAAATACCTCCATAGACTCATTCAGAATAATGTTGACTAAAATGTCTGAGCATCACATGGCCCAGTCAAATTGGCACATAAAAACATCACAAGTCCATTCTTTGTCAACCTGGCCCCCATAAGCTTCTCCCTAAACCATACTTAATCTCCAAATAAAGACAATAGCAAGCTCATCACAAAAGGGAGAAAAGGGCATAAAGGAACAGGGAACCAAAAGATGAAGGAAATACATATGGAAATGTATTTAAAGGTAAAAAGAAGTTATGAAGCACCAGAAATAGTATATTAGTTATTCTGCTAAAGAAAGGCAAATTTATTTGGAGACCACTAGACCACAAAGAAGGAACATTTCTGGGAACCCATGACTTTTACTGTGTGTCATCTTGATCTTAGAAACTAACAGACTTAGAAACTAACAGACCTGGATTTCAATCTCACCTTCAACCTTTATCAGCAATGTGACCTTAGATATATCTGTAAATTATTGTCTTTGGTACAGGAGGATGGTCTCATTTGTAAAATGAGGATAATAATATACTACTTTCAGAGTTTCTTACAGAACTGAATGAAATAATTTATGGAAAGTAATGTCTTATTCAGCTTGGGCTACCATAACAAAATATTATAAGCTATGTGGCTTAAGCAACAGAAATTTATTTCTCACAGTTCTGGAGGATGGGAAGTCCAAGATCAAGATGCTGGCTCTCTTTGTGACTGGCAGATGGCTGCGTTTTCACTGTATCTTCACAATGCAGAGAGAGAGGGGAATATGGGGAGGAAAGGAGAATGAGAGAGAGATGCCCACTCTCTGATGTATCCTCTTAAAAGGATATTGATACTATTGTCAAGGTCTCATCCTTATGAGTTCATTTAACCATAATTGCCTTGTAGGCCCTATCTCTGAATAGAGTCACACTGGGGGTTAGGGCTTCAACTTATGAATTTAGGGGAGATAAAATTCAGTCTAGAGCAAGTACTTAGCACAGCTCTGAAAAGAGAACAAATATTCAGTTATTTCTCTGCTCCCCAAAGTGTCAACTCCCTATGCTGGCCCTTTTTTCCATAGTGCTAAACCAGGAAAAGGATATCAAATGGAGACTTTGAATTAAAAAGATAACTGACAACACTTATTTTATAGACAATTGGAAGGATTAAACTTGGTAATGTATTTGAAATTTGCATAAAATTTTACTTAATTTTTTTAAAAGGAATTCCTTTATTTTTACTATCATTTTTAATTATTTTATTTTATATTTGACTGTGTTGGGTCTTCATTTCTGTGCGAGGGCTTTCTCTAGTTGCGGCAAGCGGGGGCCACTCTTCATCGCAGTGTGCGGGCCTCTCACTATTGCGGCCTCTCTTGTTGTGGAGCACAGGCTCCAGACACGCAGGCTCAGTAGTTGTGGCTCATGGGCCTAGTTGCTCCGCTATATGTGGGATCTTCCCAGACCAGGGCTCGAACCGGTGTCCCCTGCATTTGCAGGCAGACTCTCAACCACTATGCCACCAGGGAAGCCCTCACTTAATATTTACATTTTTTACAACCTGCAATTTTTATTCAACATGTCATGAATAATTTTCTATTTCACTAAATGTAAGACAATAACTTTAGTTGGTATATATCATTGTAGGTCTATTTCAGTATTATTCTGTAATTTATTTATTCTCCTCTTCAAGGTCATGTTACTTATCTATTTGCTGTTGTATACGATGCCATGATGAACATCCTCATATCTTTGCACTTGGATATCTATCTTTGCTCATGTTCATCTTCAGGTTTGATGCAAATTACTAAAAGGCCATCCAGAAAATTCATTGTGCTCAATATTTTGACCATTCTCAACTTATTTTGTTTCCTGTTCTTTGCTGTTCAATTATTCTGCTATCAGGGACTATTGCTTCCTTCTTGAGGTGGAGTCCACATTTGTTCTCTCCCCCAGCATTTACTTCTTCAGATAACCTTGGGACTTACCTTGCTGAGAAGAAATACTGCCTACCTATTTTACAAAGCCACTTATTCAACTTGTAAGCTTTTCTTTTTTTTTTAAATTAAACACCCTGAATTGGGAGAATCAGGTTGCTGCATTAGATTTCTTATGCTAATAAAATTCTAATTAAATGCCAGCTCTAGGCCAGAAGTAAAAGGCCACAGACACAAGAAATGGTGCCAATTCTTTCTTCCAATCAATGGAAAATGTGCTTTTCTCCACTTGGCTGGCTTTCTTGTGTTTTGCTTCCAACCTCCCCCCATACACTATTTTTTCTAACTGTACCTATTTTTCTCTTCCTGCACGTGTGTTGTACAAAGTGAGTCCTTAAAAAGCTCTTTAGAAAATTCTGATGTGTAGTTGGTTGATAGCTGAAGAAGGGAATTAAACTACGAACAATGGACTTAGAGAATATTAAGGGGAAACTACCCTCCGTCCCCATTTCTCTATGTACCCAAATTCTACCAATTCCTTATTATATCCTCTCTGGGATCTCTTTCCTCCTCCATTGGATGCCTAAAGGACCACCTGGATTGCTACAGTACTAACTGAGTCTTTGATTATACACTCTTTGCCAAATGTTTCCAGGATGTGAATCTTGTTTCCCCAAACAAAATAGTAAGTTTCCAAAGGCAGAAATTTTCACTTCTCTTTTTTCTGCCTTGCCTCATATTATACTTAAAAATAGTAAACAGTAGAACTTCTGTAGACACTTATTAATAGATTCCTGGGAATAGTGGGGAGATAAAGAGGAGAGTGTTGACCTAAATTCCCTGAATTCTATTCCCAGATTACATAATATTTAATAGTGGATTCAAGATATAAACACATACAACTTGAAAGAACTTTCCCCACAACAGAGACAAGTAATCATATTGTCTGTATATAGTTGCAGAATGAAGATGTCAAATTATCTGACTTCCTGAATCACAGTGTTCTTTCCTCTCATCTGTTTTAATTTATGCATCACTTTTACTTTTTTGAACTTTCAAAGCATTTCTATCAACATCCTTTATGGGTCAAAAAAGAATTGAAGACTTTAAAAGTCACAACAGAGGTTTTCTGCTGGGATAGTAAAGGTTCAATTTGCTTATTAAGCATGCTTGCTTTTTCTCATTTACTCTCATTTGTCCATACACTTATTCAATGCACTTATTGTGCACCTGAGCACCTACTATATGCCTGGCACTGTGCTAAGCACTGAGTATACTGCAATAAGTAAGACAGACAAGAATCTTATGTTCATGGAACTCACTGCATCTGAAAGTTGGATGATAAATAAAAATCATATATAAAAGAGAGGATCTTCCCCTCCACCTCCCATCCCCCACAGAGGAAAGTAATGCTCTCTTTGCAGTACTTTGTTCAGAGGATCTTTCCAAAACCACAGGACCAAACAGCTCTGTGCTTCTGGAAGATTGCAAAGGTGTTAACCCCTTAAGTCTTAAACGGGTACTAATAGTGTCTCCCAACTTGCCCCTGCAAGACCCTGCCTTCTATTTTGCTTTCTCAGCTGGTGTTTACTCACACTTCCTCCTCCCACTGGCCTTAAAGGCAAGGATAGGGCTTTTACATTCTTCTTGCTCAGCATTACTGCTTCCAAACCAATTTTTTAATCACCCTTTGAATATCTACTTTGCTGCATACCATTGAATCATTTTCTTTTCTTCCCTCATTTCTCATTGGCATTGGTCTCTGCTTCTCTTCCAATCTCATGAGGATTTGGGCATCTAGTGCAGGAAAATCCCCATATGCTTGCTTTAGTCCTGAATGTGTTTAGTGTTTTGACAACAATGTGTTCTCAATTCCATCTTAAAAATGCTTTGAGAGACCTTTGTCACCTGTCTAGTGCAGCCACCCAATTCCACTAATGTTTTGGATCTGGTCATCACCCAGAAATATTTCATTTCTGAAGTCTCAACCCCACTACCTCAACTTCTGACAGCAACCTCCTGCCCTCTCTGCCCATTCTTTTACGTCTGCACAAGAATACTGAAGGAAATTCCTGAAAGACCAATTCTGTGACCGTATCAAGATTCATGGTCTCCAAATTACTTCAGTGCCCCACCTGGCATTACTTTCTCCTAACCTCAGCTAAACCTCATGGTTCATTTTATTATTTCCTCTCCTTTACCCTTAAAGCTCCTTGTCACCTACCCTACAACCAAAACTTGGTTTAATACAATCATTTAATTGTTCCACACCTATTTCCACACTGCTGAGTAAAATCATCCAACTGTGCAGATCAGAGACAGTACAAATTCATCCTCTCCCAAAATCTATCTATCTATCTATTTATCTATCTATCTGTGTATCTATCTATCATCAATCTTTTATTTACTCATTGCTTCACACTAAACCCTTTCTCTGACTTCCACTCTTTTTCTTTTTCTTCTTTTTTCTTATAATCAAATTATGAGACAGATTGTCCACACTTACTGGAAATAAATAAGCAACTGGAAATAGTTACTCATCTATTTTCCACTTGATCCCTAAATCCCTACAATCTATTTTCAGCTCCTAACACTTCATGCAACTACTTCTCCAAAAGTTACTCACTCACTATCCCATTATTCCCAAACCAGCCTGTCATCATCATTCTTGATGCTGCTACAACATTCAAACATTCCACCCCCCAAAAAAAATCTGGCTTACTTGACAGAATTCATCTATTCCTCCTCCCAGCTCTGACTGCTCCATCTCAATTTCTCCTCAGGGGTCTTCTTCCCACTCTTCCTTTGATTATCTTCTCAATATAAGTGTTCCCCAAGTTCTCTCCTCTGCCCACTGTTCTTCTCTCTATATACAGAGTCCCTCTTTCATATACAAAGGCCCAACTACCCTTTAGATGCTGATGTTCCTAAATCTTATATCTAAGTCAAAATTCTCCCCTGAGCTTCAGTTCCATCTGCCTGCCAGGCATCTCCACTGTGATACACTATAGGCATTTCAAGCTCCAAACATCCAAAACTGAATCTGCCGTCTTTTCCTTCAAATATGCTCTTCACAAATCTGTGCCTGATGCATAGTTGGTGGAACAAATAGATTTTGAATGAGTAGGGAGGACTCTGAACTTGGAATCACTGAGTAACTTATGTAGTGTAATGTCTCCTGATTCTATTCAGATGTCTGAAGGAAGATCTTCATTTGAAGAGCTTAAAATAATTCATGGTCATTCATTATCCATCTTTAACAACTTTCCACCAGCTCTGTTGAGAATACTGCCTCTGAAATAGGCTTTATTGTATGGGGTCTCTAGGCTGGAGCCCAAGAACATGGAGATTTCCTCAAGTGGATACAGGAAGTCAGGAGTGGAACAGGAAACACAGCTGCTTTGTGGATTCATGTGTTAGACAGTGTGTGATGGCTTGTCCACACAGCCCACCATCACTCAGAGCCTTGCTTCTGGAACTCACCAGTAAGATTCATTGGGATGTCTTTAGCAAGTGATAGAAGGATCCAATCTATGGATGTACCCCATTAGTTTGTTTAGTCTGTCAGTATTATTTTGATTATTTAGTGCCATTGTCACAGGCTACAAGATGCAAAATAGGTGAAGCAGCTAATAAGTTAAGAAAACTCTGATTAAGTTCCATGAGGATTCAATGAGCATTGTACAGGTTAATTGATTTTTTATAGATTAATTCTCCTTTCTGGATTCTAAGAGGTTGCTCTGTTGCAGAGCCCACTGCCAAATCAGTGATGGGAGAAATTAGAAATCCCAAACTAAATAAATTACCCCTGCTTTTTATCTTGAGGATCATAATGCACAACACAGCCAACATGAGATGAGTAGGGAAGAAATAATGACTGAATTCTAGGGTTATATGGTTATATCAATAGCAATACAAGGTAAGTGTCTGACCTTAAATAATCAAACAAACTGAGGAATTTTGGCACTAAAGCTAGAAGAAATTTTCCACAACTGAAGCAAAATTCCAGATGTCCTGTACTTTCCACATCCCCAATAATTCCAATTCCAAGACAGCCCTAGAGAACTAAGTCACACTGGGTTACAGCTGATGCTCCTCTACAGTAACAATCTTCCTTAAATTAGGAAGCATATGTGGAGGGAAATCTGTATTTTTAAGTAATAGACTTTTGTTTTTAAAGAAGATTTAGACTTGTAGTAAAATTGAGCAGAAAGCATGGAGAGTTACTATATACCTCCTCACTCCCTGCCCCTACACACACACACACACACACACACACACACACACACACACACACACACTTTCCACAATGTTATTAATATTATTAATTCCACCTTGCATTAGTGTGGTATACTTGTTACAACAGATGAACCAATACTGATAAATTATTATTAAGTAAAGCCCACAGTTTATATTAGAGCTTACTCTGTGTTATACATTCTATGGGTTTTAACAAATGCATAACCGCATGTATCTACCATTATAGTATTGTACATAATAGTTTAACTGTCCTCAGATTTCCCTGTCTTCCACTTATTTACCCCTTCCTCCATCTCCCCAGCCTCTGGCAACCACTGAACTTTTTACTGGATCCATTGTTTTGCATTTTCCAGAATGCCGCAAAATTGGAATCATATACTATGTAGGCTTTGCTAATACCGAGATTGTCTCATTTCACTTAAGGTTGAGCCAAAATTTTTCATGGCTTGATAGCACATTTCTGTTTAGGGATGTAGAAATATGTATTTTTGACAATAGATCATAAAACCCTCCAGGAGCTAGGGAACTTGATCCAGGAGGCTACATCCCTTTCTTTTTCTAATGGGGAAGGACCATGTAGAATTTATTCATTGTGAGAATACTGGTTTGTGTACAGCAACCGCATCAGGATATGATAGAATTCTTTCTGTATTCTGTAACCTCAGTTGGTGTGCCATTACAAACTCATTCCAACCAATTATCCCAAACCTGAAGATTTTAACTAATAAATTTCTTAAATTTCATTAGGTCTATATCTTCTTTTAAATTCTTCTAAATACAAATAGTTCTGGCCTTCATCATTTCTCCACAAACTATTCCAATATCCTCCTCTCTATTCTCTCTGCTTTCAGACATGTCCTCCTCCATCTATGTTCTTCATTGTTTCTAGAGACGTCTTTCTGATATAGAAATATTTTCTCATGTCACTCTTCTCCTAAAATCATTTGATCACTCTTCACTCCCTTTGCATGACATCCATCATCTGGCTCTTCTTGTCTCCCCAGATTCATCTGTGGCTCTTCCCCACCTCACTTTGTCCTTTGGCAACACTATTTCTTGTGCAACTGAGGTAGGAGAGAGATAGGCCTTGGGTTAAACTGCTGCAGCCAGTTTCATGTTGACCTTCTGAGATAAAATACCAGTGGGAAGGAAGCACCTTGATTGGATGAAAGAAGAGGCAGCCTGCTACAGCCTCCACATTTTTGTGTTCGAGAAGATTTCGCAGCCTGACACATGCACAGGAGGGATCTCAAGTAATCCTCTAGTAACCTTGACCTCATTATAATATCATTATAATACCATTAGCATTGCAGTTTTGACCCCCCACCCCACTGTGGATTTCACTTAGGTGTTCACAAGAAAGATTCAAAATTAAGCCTGGTGGAAGCCCAAATAGGAAATTACAGATGATGACCTCATAGGGGAGGGAACAGGGAGTCACCCTTACCTAAACCCTGAAAGTTTAACCCCATATTAACAACCTAAGCTACCCCTACAGTGGGAAATTCACTTTGAGAGTTTGCCTGTGTGTTCTCCCACACACACAGTGCTTCTAAGGAGCACTGTGCCTGCTTTGCAATCTTGATCTCTTAGTTGAATTCTTTCTTCAGAGGACAAAGACCAAGGTCATTTCATTTGCCAAAAACACATCATTTTTCCTGAACTCAGTAAATGCTTTATTCTTCCTTCTTTCTAAACTGTCATTCTATGGTCCTTAATCAACTTTATTTGACTTCATTCTTAGTTGAATATTACATGTTACAAGATGCCTTCCCTGAAATATTTTCCCTCCTTCCTCTTCTGTCCCAACTGTGTTAAGTCCCCTGTTCTGGATTTCAATAAACGTTGTGCATATCTTTAGTTTTGTATGTACCTATTGTGGCTTATAAAGTAATCTATTTCACTATTAGCATACTACACTAGATTGTAAGATTCACGAGGGCAAAGACTCATTCACCATTAGGTCCACCACCACTGGTATAGAGATTGGTACATAATATAGTCTGTAGATGCTGTTTAAATGAATGAAAGAGTATGTGCCCAAGGCTAGGCTGACTCCTGACTGGTCACTGAGTAGAGTGCTTGAAGTTCCTGCCTCTCTCAGTAGGATCTCAGACGATGATTACAGTTGACCCAAACTACAGTCCCATACAGGAGGACCTGGAATGGACTACAGGAACCCTGATAAGGATCGGATGCTATATTTTCCTATTTTCACTGCTAATGCCTTTGAACTCTGTTGCAATTATTTTTCTCACTGCTTTTAGCTTGGCATAGACAACATTTTCCCACAGCTGCCTTCTCATTTCCCCAGTTTCCCCTTGACTATAATCAGAATATAATGCCTGTGAAGCTGGCCCAACAGGAGACAACTTGAGTCATCCCTCAGTTGGCTCTCTTGGGAATCAGAGGAGTGAGATTTGGACTTTCTCATTAAATAAGAAGCTTTCCCTTGAAAAGGGAATTTATTTGAAAAGACTTAGTGAGATCAAACTCTAACCCACATCTGAGAGAGTTATCATGACAATACTCGCCTCTCATATTCCCTGTTCCTCTCTGCTCTCCACCTCTGGCTCAGTTTCCTCCTATTCATTTTCTCATGGGCAATGCTGGGCAACAGCAGCTCCTCTTTCTCTGGGAGAGGCTGTCCACTCTTCTCAGTGTCAAACCAGACTGGCTCTGTTCACTCAGGAAACAAAATATCGGACTCTTTTTACCCCTCTGTCACTTGACTGAAGAGTATCTACGGGAATGTGGGAGAGGCAAAGGACAGCTCTGATGTGTTTATCTCATTCCTTTAGTCTTTTCTTTGGAGAGTTTGGGCCATCTTTCTCTTGTCAGGAAATATTAGCTGTCTTCTCAATGAAGAGTGAGGTATTTTGATGAGAGGTCTGTCTAAAAAAACTGCTAACAAATGTGATTACGCAGTTCCTTAGGACAGGAGGACAGTTTTGTTTTGAGATAGCACTCTTTCAAGTCCTATGCAAATTAGACCCATGTTTTCTGGTTGCCGAGAAAAGAAGAGGACTCATTAATTGAGTGTCTATTTGGCACCAGGCATAAAGTTCAGTGATTTGCATAAATAGCTATCATTTCAATTTTCACAACAATCGTAATAATAATTTTGCCAACATTTATTGAGCTCTAATTATGTGTCAGGCCTTTTGCTAACAGGTTTACTTAAGCGATCTCATTTCAGCCTCACAACCACACATCATATAGGTACTTTTAAATTATCCTTGCTTTGTAGATAAGAATGTAACACAAAGAGAAGTTCCTTTATTAAGTAAGGAAACATACTTAATAAAGCAGGTCTGATAATTGACTCTATATCAAAATTCTTAGATACCGTGCTACATTGCTTTTTGACCATGTAAGATAGGAATTGTTATTGTAGCCCAAGAACACAACGTAAGCATAGAAGGAAAGCCAGGTTGGAAAGTGAGCTTTGTCTCATCATCACCTCAAGGTCTTTAACCCACAGCATCATGTAATAGAGACTAGAGGTCCTGATCCAGAATGTGGTCTTGATCATATAGGACTTCATGGATGAGATGTAGGAGGGGAAACCACTGCATAGTGCTGTTACATGGACACACTGAGACAATCTCTCCAGCTTGCTCCAATCCCCAGGCCCCTTCATTTCTTCACAGTAGATGTTATTCCAGAAAAGGAATGAAGAAATTGGCACAGCCATCCCAGATTTTATTTGGATCCTCTAAATTTGTTTGAGTCACAGAAAAAGAAAATGGATTTCAGGGTGATTTGCACTGTGCTGTTTTTACTTACTTCAAGGGATTACATTTCCAGGGCTTCCCTAGGTGGGGTAGGCTACTTACTGTTTCCTGGGGAAGTTATCTGTAGTACAAACAGGCTATCCCAGGTGGCCAAATGTGCTTTGATTGTGGATTCATAGACAAAAGGATTAAGTACATCCTACAGAGAAAGGGAGGAGATTTTCCCCCAAAATAGTTCTTTTTGTTCCCCCCAAATGGTTCTTTTTTCAACAGATTGCACTATTTTAAGAACTCAAAAAGAAAAGCCCTCTTTTAAGAAACAAATAAATATCTGGTGTAGTTATAAATCTCAAAGATTGAGCAAAATCAAATTAGGAACCAACTTTGAGTTAACCAGAGTCAGAAGTTATCAGATCTTTATCCACAGGGAAGATATGTAAACAAGACAAAAACATACTCTTTTTATGATGGCACCTGAGCTCATGAATATTTGGGGCAGTGAGGCACACAAAAATGAGTTGCTCACTGAGTGGTAGGTTTTGCTGAATACCAGCTGGTCTTATCTGATATCAATATGAATGAACTGTGGAGTAAAACCCTCAATGAGATCTCCAGCTTTGCAGAGAAGTTCAAAACATCTTGAGTATGACAAGTCACATACACAAGGAAAGACTACACCAGGATACTGCACTAAATGTGTGACAATGGAGCACAGGGGTAACCAAGGAGTATCCACGTGGGCAGGTGCAAAACAGGGCACTTCAGCTTCCTTGTCAGAAGGACTGAGGGAAGAAAATATGAAGTCATTTTAAAACAAAAACTGAAGTGTATTTAATTGAAAAAATTAACACATTCTTTTGTGACACAAAAAAAGTATATCTACATGTACATGTATGTATATAAATTCATACGCACTGATGTGGATTTGACCCTAATCCTCAGTTTTTGTAACTCTATCTTAATTGGCCTGTACATACTCTCTCTTTTATGTTTTATTACATTCTTCACTATTTTTGTTTCCTCAGTCTTAAGTCATTAATTTACTTTATTGATATTATTCTATACAATGAATTGCACTTCTAAGGTTTCAACATGACAATTTTTCTGAGATCTATCCATGTTGCTATTTATCTATCCATCTATCTATATAGACCAATCTATAGCTAGATAGAAATCTAGAACTTTTTTGTAGTTTATGTGTAACACTTCATACTTCCCAGATAGCACACTTTTGATGGACTCTTAAGCTGTTTCAAATTTTTAGCTGTTGCAAGCAATGCTATGATGAATATTCTTGCCCATTCATTCATATTTCTGTGTATCTGTGTGAGAAATTATCTAGGTTCCATATCTAGTATTATACTTGTGCATATTTCATTTTATTAATACTTCCAAATCATTTTGGAATAGCTGTACTAGTTTACAATTCCTGTTTTCACATCCTCACCAAAACATGATTTTATCTGACTTTAATTTTTGCCAATCAGATGGGTAGAAGGTGGTGTGTAACTGTTGTTTTAATTTGCATTTATCTGATAACTACTAAGATTGGGCATCTCTTTACATGCACATTAGCAATTTGGGGTGTTTCCTTTTGTTCATGGCTTATTCATACTTTGCACAGATATCTATTGAGATTACTCTCTTTCTCTGATTTGCAGATATCCTATATGTTTATTAATTGTATACATTAATTACTATTAATCCTTTATTCATTATATATATGAACATTTATTCTCTCACAATGTAACTATTTGCAACCTAATTTTGACATATTCAAATCCATAAAATGTTTCCCTTTATGGCTTTTGGTTTTGGTGTCTTTTCCCTTTCTTATCCTATATTTTCAAATAGTTTTCTAGTTTCACTCTTAAGTTTTCATTTTTAACCTATATGGAAATTATTTTGGCTTACTATTTGGAGTATAATCCGGATTTTCTTTTCTCCATACTGCAAACAAACTTCCCCATGTCATTTATCAAAAAAATCCCCTCTCTAATGCTTCATGTTGTTTCCATTATCAAATGGGGAGTTTCATGTATATGGGTATATTTCTGGACTTTCCAGAATGTTCTCTTTGTTTCTGACCCATTTCTACACTGTTTTAATTGTCTTGGCTTTGTAATATGGTGTAGTTTATCATGGTGTTCATTCTTTTGAGAATTTTTCTTTCTCTTCTTCAACCTTTATTTTTTCCATGTCCATTTTATAACCAGATTGTCCAATTTCACCTCAACATCTGCTCAAATTTCAAGTGGAGTTGCATTATATTTCTGTATTAACTTAGGGAAAATTGACATCTTTACAATATTAAATCCTCTTTCTCACAGATCTGGTGTATCTCTCCATTATTTCAGCTTCTTTGTGTTTTTTAATAATATTTTATAATTTTTATTCATAAAATCTGTACTTTTTTTGGTTGATTCCTATATACTGTACATTTTTATTGTTGTAAATGCTATCTTCTTTCTCAATTACATTTTCTAATCAGTAACTGTCAGTATAAGAATTATTATTGATTTTTATATATTTGTCTTTTATCAAATAGTCTTTTACTTAACATACCTAATAGTCTGTTGATTCTCTTGAGTTTTCTATATGAAGGATTATAATGTATCTAAATCACAAGAGTTTTGTCTCTTCCTTTCAAATACTGTGTGTCAATTTTAGGAGGTCATACTGTACTGTTCAGAATTTTCAACAATACGTTGAAGAGCAATGGTGATAAAATGGTTGCATTCTTGCTAACCTTAAGGAAATGTCTCTAAGGTTCCTTCTTGATGCTTGCTACTGGTTTTTTTAATACCCTTGATGGTTTAGTGAGTTTACTTTTAAGTTTTTCTGAGAGCTTTTATTTTTAAATCACAAGCAAGTGATGAATTATATCAGATGCTCTTTCTACAGATGTTTAAACTATCCTTGCAATTATGCCATAAATGCAAATTATTACATAACATAAGATTATTCACAACTTACTAAGGAAATACTGTCCTTGCTCATGTAGTTAGTGGGTCTTATTGGCCATATGGGAAATAAAAGCTGAGGAGAATAATTTAAAGAATTGCTACAGTTGCTACAAACCCCTGCTCAGTGCTCACCCCATAAGTCTGCCCACCTAGACTCCCATTGTGGACATTATACCATCCTTCCTCCAGCAAACCTGGTCTATTAGCCATCTCATTTGCAGAAGCAGTCTTCAGCCCCTTGGCACGTGGAATAAATCTGGTAAGTCTTTTCCTATAGAAGCATTTACACCTGAAATATATTCATGTATTATTTCCCAAGGACAGTGTTATTTTAACCATACATAAGGTTTTAATCAAAATGTAAAACTTCAGTCAATTTAAAGATATGGTACTAGAAATATACACTTGGCTAACCACTGTTCTAGAGAATTTTCAAATGATATCATATAGTCAATTCTTTTTGGCTTACCTATGAAATGAACTGTACACGCTTTCATTCTTATGTGAAATCTACCTCTGATCCTTCATAGAATATATACTTTGTTTTCTCCCAACAGTGGCACAGGAGTAGACTGAGACAGCTACACTCCATTAGTCTCATTCATTCATTCATTCATTCAACAATAATTCATGCATCAGAAATTATGCTAAGTATCGATTAGGGTTTAGACCATGTGTAAATTAAAATTCAAACAAGAGTTAAGGTGAGGAAATTTTTTTTTTAACCAGATTTAAGAGGTGCATATTTGAAGTTCAGATAAGGGTGAAGGCTAGAATCCAAAGATTGTAGTTAAAGCCTTTGGCAAAACAGATGTTTCACACCCAGCTTAAATCTCGCTCTTGACCTTCATTCACATCTCAGAGTATTTGGCTGGACGTTTGTCACAATTCTAATATCCCTGCAAAGATGAGATGCATGAATCATGCAGCAATCTCATCAAAAAGGTAAGGAAACAAGGATATGTTTTATCCTGATGGATTTTCCTAACTTAAATCCAATCGTCCTCATTCCTTCATCTTCCTTTCCAAGAAGTACATTCCTTTTTTTTCTTTCCTTTTCAAAGTTAGCTGGCTGCTTAAAACCCCTTGTACAGCTAATTTTAAACCTTATCTCTTTGTAATTAGTGTCTGTGCACAGAGCAATTTGTTAGCTTACAGCATTAGCCCCATATTTACTGCACTCAAAAAGGCCAAGATGCCGGTGTCTAGAGAAAAAATTACCTCAATGACTTTGATTAATTTTCTATGAACCATCCTCAAGCACTTCAACTGACACAATACTTTATTCCCTCACCTCCTTTCTGCATTATGCAGTTGGAGTTGGGCCTGGACAGGCTTCACATGTATGTGTAATTGCTTCTGAACTCAGGGGTTGGAGTAATAGTTTAGACCAACCACTCCAGTCTATGGTTTCAGAGCTTTCTATTAACATCTCAGTATAAAAATGGTAATATACCACCATTAAAGAATGATGTATATATAAGATATGGAGCATTTGCTAGCAGACATATGACATTAATCGCTAAGATTAATTGAGCATTACTATGTGCCAAAAACTGTTAAGCATTTTACATGTATTCTTTCACTGAATTCCCGTAGCAATCCTATAAGGTAGGTATAGCTATCATCCCTTTTAGGTAGTTATGGAAATGCAGAGAGGCAAAATAATTTAGCCAGTGAGACTCTTAGCTAAGAAGTAGCAGAGCTGGAATTCAAAATTAGGCAATCTGAGTCCAAAGCTTATGCTCTTCTTAACAAGCTGTCCTCACTGACTGCCAACACACTGCCACACAAGCCTGCAGAACCACATTAGTCGACAAGGTAACAAGAGCTCAGCTAAGGAAGCAGCGAGCAAGGCCAAGAGAATTTGACAGAGACATGCAGGTCAATCTTCATGGCTCAAGAGGAAAAGGGACAGTATTGCTCTGAGGCCCATCTCTAAGGCCCAGCATGGGTAGGTTCCTGAGCTGGGCAGGAAAAAACTTGCCTCGGGGAAAAGAGAGAAAGTGCATGAAGAAAAACTGGACAGCTCTTGGAGAGGAACTCTTCTTACATGACCACTTAGAGATAGGAAAAACCCCATGTGAGACTCAACTGGTTCACTCGTCCAGGGTCCCTCTCAGGTGGTGATTAATGGGTCCTGGTAGAGGACAAAAGACAGGAGTTCTTAGGTGTGCTCTTTGCTGAGAGATGGGCATCATTCTGTCCTATTAGCCTCTTGGAAATGCAGCCATCATTCCCCTGGCCCTAAGGTCTTTCTTTCTGCTTCAAGTCCTCTCTAGACTCTGCCACTCTTTTCACCCTTATTATCACCAGATGTTCCCAAAATATAATCACCAATCTTTTGGACCTGAAGAGTCTCAGACATGTTACTTTCTTCATTACTGCAGAAGATCTCCAGCAGTGAAAACCAGAACTTCAGTGGAAGCTGCAAAAGTATAAGATATCTTATAGAAATGATACCTAGGAACTTTTGCCACACAAACAAAGCTGTTGGTATAGAAATTCTTACTATGTTGGGCCCAGAGATATTTTAGGTCAGTGGTATCTGAAGGCTATTCTTAATGATCTCTCAGGAAGAACATGCATGGGTTTGGTTGTGCAAAATTTTGAAAACCAATTGAAATTCTCTGGAGTGGACAGTGTGGTTCGATGTAGAAGTGCATCAAAGATTTGGTAGTAACAAGGCTCAGAAAAGTGAGACCCAGTTGATGTCTCCAGGTCTGGGGTAACTTCCTCTCAGGAGCATAGACCAAAATCATGCTCTGGTCTACATCTTTCACTGCCCAACTTTAACATTTGTTCCAGTGAGAGGAATTGTTCCTGAGAGCCCCATGTTGACTCTGTGTAATCACTTCATCTTGCGCATTGCTTTACTGGAGAATGGGAGAATCCCACAAATGGGTTCCATTTTCTTTCTCTGAGAAAAAAAAGGGTTGACTATATATCCTTAGACACTTTGTTACTTGCTGGTTCCCAAGCACATGAATGGTGGTTGATGTACCATGAAGTCATCATTCATGGGCAAAACCCTGTTCTTGCCTTGGTACTTGAATATACGAAGGTCACAGCCTCAAAGACACATCTTTGCAAATGAAAATGAATTAGAGCCTGTTCTGTTAGCTTCATTATGAATTCCAGAATCAGAAGAACAAATAAGATTAATCAATTCATAATTTATAGCTCTGTGGTGATAGGTGTACCCTTTCCCTCCAGCATTCTTTCTCCTTATTACTCTATTTCTCCCTCTTGCTCTCTCTCTTCCTCTCCCTCTCTTTCTCTTCTGAACTTCAATGGCAATTATGATTTTCACAAAGTAAATTTGTTCTACTATTTTTATAATCTATTTAGTTCTTGACTCATTTGACTTTTTAAGAAGCTTAATACCTTCATTGAGATATAATTCACACACCATACAATTCACCCATTTAAAATCTATAATTCAATGGTTTTAGTTTAGTCACAAATAGGATTGGGCCACCATGACCAATATCAATATTAAAACATTTTCATCACTCGAAAATGGAATCCTGTATACATCAGCAGTCACTTCTTGTATCTCCTCAACTCAGCCAGGAATAAGCAGTCATTAGGCTACTTTGTATCTCCATGCATTTGCCTATTTTGGACCTTTCATATAAATGGAATCTGGAAAAACATAAAAAATGTTTTTTTATGACTGACTTCTTTCACTTAGTATAATGTTCTCAAGATTCATCCACGTTATAGCCTGTATCATTCATTCACTTTTATGATCTAATAATATTCCATTGTATGGATATGCCACAGCACTGTATGTTTAAGGTATACAGCATAATGAATTGATATACATGTGTCATGAAATGATTACCTCAGTAAGTTTAATGAACATAAATCCTGTCATATAGATACAAATAGATACAAAACTAAAGAAATAGAATTTTTTCTTGTGATAAGAACCCTTAGGATTTACTCTCTTAACATCTTTCATCTATAACATGCGAGTGCTAATTAAATTATGTTGTAAGTTACATCCCTGGTACTTATAACTGGAAGTTTGTAACTTTTGACTACCTTCATCCAATCCTCCCTTCCCCAAATACACACCTGTTTGTTCTCTATCTATGACTCTGTTTCTGTTTAGTTATGTTTATTCATATGTTTTGCTTTTTATATTCCACATATAAGTAAAATCATACACTATTTGTCTTTCTCTGTCTGACTTATTTCACTTAGCATAATGCCCTTTAGGTCCAAAGTCCATCCATGTTGTTGCAAATGGCAATATTTTATTCTTTTTTTATAGCTAATATTCCATTATGTATATGTATAGATATAGATATCACATCTTCTTTATACATTCATATATCCATTGGGCACTTTGGTTGCTTCCATATATTGTCTATTGTAAATAATGTTGCAGTGAACAGAGGGGTATGTATATGTTTTTGAATTAGTGTTTTCATTTTCTTCAGATAAGTACCCAGGAGTGAAATGCTGGATTGTATGGTAGTTCTATTTTTAATTTTTTGAAGAATCTCCATACTGTTTTCCTTAGTGGCTGTACAAATTTACATTCCCACCAAGAGTGGACAAGTTGTCCTTTTACTCCACACCTTATCCGACATTTGTTATTTGTTGTCTTTGATAATAGCCATTCTGACAGGTATGAGGTGATATCTCTTGGTGGTTTTGATTATTTGCATTTCCCTGATGATAAGTGATGTTGAACATCTTTTCATATGCCGGTTGGCCATTTGCATATTTTCTCTGAAAAAATGTCTATTCAGGTCTTCTGCTCATTTTGTAATTGGGTTGTTTGTGCTTTTTATGTTGAGTTGTATGAATTCTTTGTATATTGTATATATTAACCCTTTATCAGATATATCATTTGCAAATATCTCTTCCCATTCAGTAGTTGGCCTTTTTGTTTTGTTGATAATTTCCTTCGTTGTGTGAAAGCTTTTTAGTTTGATGTAGTCCCATTTGTTTATTTTTGCTTTTGTTTCCTTTGCCTGAGGAGAAATATCAAAACAAACAAACAAAAAAAAGGATTGCTAAGACTAATGTCAAAGACCATAATGCGTATGCTTTGTTCTAGAAGTTTCATGGTTTCAGGTTTTACATTTAAGTCTTTAATCCATTTTGAGTATATTTTTGTATATGGTGTGAGAAAATGTAGTAGTTTCATTCTTTTACGTGGAGCTGTCCAGTTTTGGCAATACCACTTATTGAGGAAGGTGTCTTTTCTCTGTTGTACATTCTTTTCTACTTCATCAGAGATTAATTGTCCATATAACTGTGGATTCATTTCTGAGCTCTCTAGACTGTTGCATTAATATATGTGTCTGTTTTTATGGCAGTACCATACTGTTTGATTACTGTCATGTTATAGTATAATTTAAAAGCAGGGAACTTAACTCTTTCATCATTGTTCTACTTTCTTTAGATTGTTTTGACTATTCAGAGTCTTTTGTGCTTCCACACAAATTTTAGAAGTATTTGTTCTAAGTCTGTGAAAAATGCCATTGGTATTTTGATAGGGATTGCACTGAATCTGTAGATTGCCTTGGGCAGTATTGTTATTTTAATAATATTAATTATTTCAAACCATGAGCACAGTACATCTTTCCATCTGTCTTGTGTCTTCTTCAACTTCTTTCATCAATGTTGTAGTTTTTTGAGTACAGGTCTTTTACCTCCTTAGTGAGATTTATTCCTAGGTATTTTATTATTTTTGTTGTGATTATAAATGATATTGTTTTCTTGAATTCTCTTTCTAATAGTTTGCTATTAGTGTATAGAAATACAACAGACTTCTGTATATTAATTTTCTATCCAGCAACTTTACATAATTCATTGATAGGTTCTAGTAGTTTTTTGGTGGCATCTTTAGGATTTTCTAGTATACTACCATGTGGTCTTCAAACAGTGACAGTTTTATTCCCTTCTTTTCCATTTGGATTTCTTTTATTTATTTTTATTGTCTGATCACTGTGGCTAGGACTCCCAATATTATGTTGAATAAAAGTATCAAGAGTGGGCATATTTGTCTTGCTTCTGATCTTAGAAGAAGTACTTTCAAGTTTTCACTGTTGAATATGATGTTAGTTGTGGGCTTCTCATATATGACCTTTATTATGTTGAGGTATCTTCCATCTATACCCATTTTGTTGAGAGTTCTATTGGATGTCAATGGATGTTGAATTTTGTCAAAAGCTTTATGTGCAACTATTGAGGTGATCACATGGTTTTTATCCTTCAGTTTGTTAATGTATCACACTGATGGATTTGCATGTACTGAACCATTCTTGCATCTCTGGAATAAATCCCACTTGATCATGGTGTATGATCCTTTCAATGTATTGTTGAACTTGGTTTGCTAATATATTTTTGAGGATTTTTGCATCCATGTTCATCAGCGGTATTGGCTTATGAATTTCTTTCTGTATGGTGTCTTTGTCTGTTTTTGGCCCAAGGGTGATGCAGGCCTTGTAGAAGCATTCCTTTCTCTACAAGTTTTTGGAATAACTTCAGAAGGATGGGTGTTAATACTTCTCTAAACGTTCAGTAAAATTCACCTGCAAAGCCATCTCGTTTGTTAGTTGGAAGTTTTTATTACTGATTCAATTTTATTAGTAGTAATTTGTCTGTTCATTTTTAAAATTTATTTCTGATTCAGTCTTGGGAGATTGTATAATTCCAGGAATTTGTCCATTTCTTCTAGGTTGTCCATTTTATTGGCATATAATTGTTCATAGTCATCTCTTATGATCCATTGTATTTCTGTGTGGTCTTTTGCAACTTCTCCTTTTTCATTTCTGATTTTGTTGATTTGGACTCTTTTTTTTTTAATGAGTCTAGCTAAAGGTTTATCAATTTTTTTTTTCAAGGTACCAGCTCTTAGTTTCGTTGATCTTTTCTTTTCTTTTTTTCCTTTTTTACTCTCTATTTCATTTATTTCTGCTCTGATCTTTATAAGCCATCTATTAACATTAGGGCTGGTTTGTTCTTCTTTTTCTAGTTCCTTTAGGTATAAAAATTAAGTTGTTTATTTGAGGTTTTTCTTGTTTTCTGAGGTAGAATTGTATCACTATAAATTTCCCTTTTAGAACAGCTTTTACCACATCTCATATATTTCTGATTGTTGTGTTTCCATTTTCATTTGTCTCCAAGTATTATTTTAAATTTCCTTTTTGATTTCTTCAGTGATCCATTGGTTGTTTTGTAGCATATTGTTTAGCCTCCACACATTTGTGTTTTTGTCAGTTTTGTTCTTGCAGTTAATTCCTAGTCTCATAGTGTTATGGTTGGAAAAGATGCTTGATATAATTTCAATCTTCTTAAATTTACTGAGGCTTATTTTGTGGCCTATTATGTGATCTATCCTGGGGAATTTTCCATGTGCACTTGAAAACAATGTGTATTCTGCTGCTTTAGGATGGAATGTTCTACATATATCTATTAAGTTCATTTGATCTAATGTATCACTTAAAGCTAGTGCTTCCTTATTGATTTTCTGTCTAGATGATATGTCCCTTGATGTAATTGTGGTACTAAAGTCCCCTGCTATTATTTTGTTACTGCCAACTTCTCCTTTTATGTCTGTTAATATTTGCCTTATATATTTAGGTGTTCCTATGTTGGGTGCATATATATTTATAATCATCATACCCTTTTGTAGGATTGATCTTTTTATCATTATGTAAAGTCATTATTTGTCTCTTGCTACAAAGTATATTTTGTCTGATATAAGTATTGTTACCTTTCTTTTGATTTCCACTTGCATGGGATACTTTTTTCCATTCCCTCACTTCCAGTCTGTGTGTGTATATAAATCTGATGTGTTCTCTTGTAGGCAGCATACATATATGGGTTTTGTTTTTGTATCCATTGGGCCACTCTATCTTTTGATTAGAGCATTAATCCATTACACTTAAAGTAATTATTGATATGTATGTACATATTGCCACTTTGTTAATTGTTTTGGGGATGTTTCTGTAGTTCTTTTTGTTCCTTTCTTCTTCTTTTGCTCTGTACCCATGTGATTTGGTGACTGTCATTAGTGTTACGTTTGGATTCTTTCTCTTTTTGTGTGTGTGTTTGTATCTATTACAGATTTGTGTTTACAGTTACCATGAGGTTTAAATATATATACTATATATACACACATACATGTGTGTGTGCTTATTTTAAGTTGCTGATCTCTGAAGTTCAATTACATTTTAACAATCCTGCATTTTCACTCACCTCCCCCATTTCCTGTTTTTGACATCATATTTTATATCTTTTAGTTTTGTGTATGCCTTAACTACTTATTGTGGATATAGATGATTTCACTACTTTTGTCTTTTAACCCTCCTCCTAGTTTTATTAGTGGTTGATCTACTACATTTACTGGATATTTTTCTTTACCAATGAGATTTTTCCCATTGTAATGTTCATATTTCTAGTTTCAGCCTTTCCTTTTCTGCTTAGAAAAGTCCCTCTAACATTTCTTGTAAAGCTGGTTTCTTGGTGGTGAACTCTTTTAGTTTTTGTTCCTCTATAAATTTTTTCACCTCTCCTTCAAATCTGAATGATAGCCTTGCTGGGTAGAATCTTTTTGGTTGTAGTTTTTTCTCTTTCATCACTTTAAATATGCTGTGCCACCCCCTTTTTTCCCTGCAGAGTCTTTGCTGAAAAGGCAGATGGTATCTTTATGGGAGTTCCCCTTTTTGTAACTTTTTGCTTTTTCCCTTGCTGCTTTTCATATTCTCGCTTTATCAGTGATTTTTGCCATAATAGTTATAATTTGTCTTGTCATAGTCCTCTTTGGGTTGATGCTCTTTGGGACTTTCTTTGTCTCCTGGATTGGTTGTCCCTTTCCTTTCCCAGGTTAGGGAAATTTTCAGGTATTATGTCTTCAGATATGTTCTCTGCTCCTTTCTCTCTTCTCCTTCTGGGACCCTTATAAAGTGAATGTTAGTACACTTGATGTAGTCTCAGAAGTCTCTTAAACTCTTCATTTTTTAAACTTCTTTTTTCTGTTTAGCTTGGTTTATTTCTATTACTCAATCTTCCAGATTGGTCATCCATTCCTCTTTATCATCTAATCTACTATTGATTCCTTCTGGTGTATTTTTTATTTCAGCTGTGTATTCTTCAGCTCTGTTTCGTTCTTCTTTATATTTTCTAATTCTTTATTAAACTTCTCACTGTGTTCATTCATCCTTCTCCAATGTTCTTTGAACATCTTTATGATTATTACTTTGAACTCTTTATCGAATGATTGTTCTTCTCCACTTCACTTAGTTCTTCTCCTGGGGTTTTATCTTGTTCCTTCATTTAGAACATATTACTCTGTTGGCTCATTTTTCTTAATTTGATGTTCTTATTTTAATGTCTTTGGTAGGTTGGTTACATTGCCTGATCTTGGAGAAGTGGCCTGATGTAAGAGACATCCTATGGGGTCCAGCAGTGCACTCCCCTCTGGTCACCAAAGTTGTATGTTTTAAAGATGCCCTCTATCTAGGTGGCATGGGTCTTTCTGTTTTTGTGGGCCGACTATTATTGGTCCGTTGGTAGGCATGGTTGGCTCCTTGTTCAGTTGGTTACCAGGCCCTGCCTTGTATAGAGGCTGCTGGTAACTGGAGGACAGGGCTGGGTTCTGACACGGTTGGATGCAAGACCAGGGGAGTACCATTCCTGGTATCAGCCAGCTGATTGGCAGGGCCAGGTAATGAAGTGGCTGGCTGTGGAGACCTACAAGATATCAGGGCTAGTGGGATGGCTAGCTGCAGAGCTGGGGTTACTAGGGTTGGTGCTGTCATGCTGGTGGGTGGGCTGGGTCTTGACACAGCTGGCTGTGGAGTCATGTTTGTCCCAGGGCTGATATCTGCCTTCTTGTGGCTGGGGCTGGAGTCCCAGAGTCCCTGGGCTGGTATTCACCAGTTGGTGGGTGGGGCTGAAACCCAGCCAGCCCTGGGGCTTGTGCTGACCCACTGGTGAGTGATGCTGAGTCCTAAGGTCTCTGGTTTCAGGGCCCTGAGGACCTTGGAGCTGGAGTTGACCTGCTGGTGGGTGAGGTTGTGTCCCTACCCAGCTAGCTGTTTGGCTGCAGCATCTCAGGACCCATGCTGACAGGCTGGTGGGTGGGGCTAGGTACTGGCACTGACACTGGTGGGTGAATCCCAAGATGGTGCTTGCCAGCACTAATGTTCTCATAGTAAGATGAGCTCCCATAAATTGTTGCTGCCAACATCTATGTCCCCAGGATGAGTCTCTATTGCCTTCTGCCTCTCTGGGAGGCTTTCCATGATCAGCGAGTGGGTCTGACCCAGGCTCCGTTCAAATTACTTCTTCTTCCCTGAGTCTTGGAGCATGTGAGATTTTGTGTGCACCCATTAAGAGTGGAGTCTTTATTTCCCACAGCCATCTGGCTCTCCTGAAATTAAACCACACTATTCTTCAAAGCCAAATGTTCTAGGGGCTTATCTTCCTGGTGCAGGAACCTAGGCTGGGGAGCTCAATATGCAACCCTTACTCCTTGGATAGAGACTCTGCAATTGTAATAATCCTCCCATTTGTGGATCCCCTCCACAGCAGTATAGATCTTGACTATACCATGTCTGTGCCCCTCCTATCTGTCTTGTGGTTCTTTCTTTATGTCTTTAGTTGTAGAAGATCTTTTCTGCTAATTTTCAAGTCATTTTCATCAATTGTTGTTTATATAGTTGTAATTATAGTGTGTTCTTGACAGGAGGTGAGCTCAGGGTCTTCCTATTCCTTCCTCTTGGCCACCACTGCCTATTCCACATTTTGATTATCATTTGATGGACATTTGGATTCTTTCCACTTTGGGCTTTTATTAATAATTCTGTTGTGAATATTCATGTACAAGTTTTTGTATGGATATATGTTTTCATTTCTCTTGGAAGTATACCTAGGAGTGGAATTTCTGGGTTATAATGTAGCTCCATGTTTAACTTTTTAAAGAACTGCCAAGCTGTTCTCCAAAGTGGCTTCAACATTTCACATTCCCATCAGCAGTTAATGAGGATTCCAATTTCTCCACATCTTCACCAACATATATTAGTATATACCCTTTTGATTACAGCATGTCTTTTCACTTTCATGATATCCTTTCAAAACCAAAGATGTTAATTTTGGTGAAGTCCAATTTATCTCTGTTTTCTTTTGCCACACATGCTTTTGATGTTTTATCTAAGAAAGTTTTGCTTAACCAACCCAAATTCACAAAGATTTGCTCTCAAGTTTTTTTTTTTACTAGAGATTTATAATTTTAGCTTTCACATTTATGTCTATCTATAATTTGTTTTGAGTTAGTTTTGTTTTAAATAGTTTAAGAAAAGGGTACAAATTCATTCCTTTTCATGTGGCTATCCAGTGTCTCAGCACCACTGTTGAAAAGACAATTCTCCCAGTGAATTTACTTTGCACCCTTGCCAAAATATATTGACTATAAATACAATGGTTTATTTATGGGGTCACTCTTCTATTCCAGTAATCTATATGTCTATTTTTATGCCAGTACCATGTGGACTTTGTAGTAAATCTTGAAACTGTAAAGACCAAGTTCTCTAGCTTTGTTCATTTTCAAGACATTTAGCTATTAATACCTCTGCATTACCATATGAATTTTAGAATCTGCTTGTCAATTTCTACTAAAATAGAAACTAGGGTTATGTTAAATCCATAGATCAGTTTCAGTAGAATTGCCATTTTAGCAATATTAGATGATATTTCATAAACATAGATGATATGTTTCATAAACATATCCATAAACATAGATGATATTTCCATTTATTTAAGTCTTCTTTAATTTCTTTCAAAAATGTTTTGTAGTTTTCAGAGTAAAAGTTTTGCATGTCTTTTGTTAAATTTATTTCTAAACATTTTATTATTTTTGAATTGTTTTGTTAATTTCATTTTAGATTGTTCCTTGTTAGTGTATAGAAATGCAGCTGATGTTTGTATATTGATCTTGTATCCTGCAAATTTGCTGAATTTTTCATTAACTGTAATAGTTTTCTTGTGCATTCTTAGGATTTTCTATACACAAGATTATGTCATTTGGAAATAGAGATAGTTTTACTTCTTTTTTAAAAATCTAGATGCCTTTTCTTTCTTTCTTTCTTTCTTTTTTCCCCCTCTAATTGCTCTGGATGGAACTCCCAGCTGAATGGAAATAGCAAGAGCAGACATCTGTGTCTTGTTTTTTGATCTTAGGGGGAAGCATTCAGTCTTTGACTCTTAAGTATTATGTGAAATTTGGGTTTTTCATAGATGCCCTTTATCAAGTTGAGGAAATTCTCTTCTATGACTAGTTTGTTGAGCACTTTTATCAATAGAGGTGTTGGATTTGTACAATGTTTTTTCCGAAAACACTGAGGTGATAATTTGTTATTGCCCTTTATTCTATTGACATGGTGCATTACATTAAGTGGTTTTCACAGGTTAAACCCATCTTGCATTCCTGGGATAAATTCCATTAGGTCATGGTGTATAATTCTTTTTATATGTTGCTGAATTGTTTGCTGATACTTTACTGAGGATTTTTACATTTATATTTGTAAGAGATATTGGTTTGTAGTTTTATTTTCTTGTAATGTCTGCTTTTCGTACCAAGGTAATGCTGTCCTTATAGAATGAATTGGGTTATTTGACTTTTTGCATAGACTCTCTTCATCCAAGAGTATATGTATTTTAGGGCAGGGTCAAACCCAAAGCCTACCAAACCAGTTATTCAATAAAGGTGTGATGAACTGAATTGATTTGGCTGCACAATGGGCTCTTTCTATATATGCTTCTATGAAATCCTAAGGAAATGGTCTTTTATCTCAAATTCTGCTTGGCTTCTCATTCCAAAGTTTATGAAACTTTGAATATATCTGATTTCATAAGATTGGTTGGAAATATAGCAGATTAGTCATTTGCTTTACCTTAATTTAAATTCTAGCCCTCTTTGAAATTTAACTAGATTTGTAAAAGGCCTTAAAATTTGCCATAGATTTTAAGCTTTTCTGTGATTTTATCTTAATGTATTAACACAATACGTATTCAAAAGTGAAAGAAAAAATATTGAAATAAAGATCAATCAATATAAATTTGTTAATTTTTTTAAACATTCAAATAAAGAATGAGAAATTATACAGCAATAGAAAGGCTATTGTAATAAAACATTTTATTCATTCATTTAAATATATTTATTGAACACCTATTATGCTCAGACAAGTAAAAGATGAATGTTAGGTTGAGGCTATTTGTCCATATTAGTGACATGTGGTAATTTTTATAATATGTTCTTATAAAAATCTTCCAAATAAATATAGTTTGATCTAAATTATTTTTAAAATGTACATATAGAAAAGATATATACACACCAACTTGTATAATGCATGCAACATATAATATGTGTATTGCAATATCCAGATGTTGGACTTAGAAGTAATGATTCAATTATTTTCTTCATCATTGTTCTATTAGAGTTATCATTTAAATGCAATCCAGTCAATAACAATAGAATTTTAGGTAGGGGAAGGAAGATTTTTTTTAAGAGTTCATCTTGAATGTGAATTGAGTTTTTCTTGCCACAGAGTAGCTATTTCCCTACTTTTTCAAAGGTGATCAGGTTCCAGTTCAGTTTGAATTAAGGAACATTGATTGATCCTATTGATCTCCAGACTTGGGCTCTGCTCACTCATATAAAGAGATGTATGTTGTCAGTATTATGGCCATTGAGATACTCCCTAATATGCACTCTGTAGGAGAGTATGAAGGCCTAAGGAACCATCAAGAATACTCTTCATCAAATTATGATCTGCAGGCCAAATCTGTATTTTTGTAAATACAAAGTTTTGAAACAAAGCCATGCTCATTTATTTTATTATCAATAGCTGCTTTCCTGCTACAACAGTGGAGTGAAGTAGTCATGATGGAAACTGCATGGCCAGCAAAGCTGAAAATATTTACCATCTTGTCCTTTACAGAACAAGCTTGCTAGGCCCTGCTCAAAGAGCACTACTACTTCTTTACATCCACCTGAAGAAATAAAGAAGATATCGGCTACTATATTTGGACTTCAAGCTTGATCTAGCAAGGGCAAGGGTCACTGAGAACTATAAATGATGCAGTATGAGAACAAACCTAATGTAAACCGAGAAAATGAAGTACGGAGGTAACAGAGAAAAAAAAGAATGATTTATTTATTTATTTTTTTGAGGAAAAAAGAATTATTTATTTATTTATTTATTTATTTTTTGTAGAAGGGGATTTCTGAGGCCAACACTGAAGATAAGGAAGGGACACTGTTTAGTAAAGACAGGCGTCCTTTTCTAAGTATAGAGAAAGACCCAGGTAAAAGTACAGATGTAAAGTTTAACCAACATATTACTCATTTCTCCTCTGGAGCAAAAGAAAATTATTGTGGACATTATTCACAGACAACAGTGCATCAGCAGGGGAGTTCTCTTCCATGTAGTTCTTCAGAGATCCAGGTTCCTTCTACCTGTGGCTTTGTCTCTTCTAGCCTCACCATCTTACTCATTCAGCTGGCAGAAGGGGAAGAATACAAATACATACCTAAAACTAGTACATATCATGTCTACTCACATTTCATTGGCTATAGCTCAAGCCTAAGGCCACATATGATTGCAAGGGTGCTAGGAAATGAAGTCTAACATTTTGTCCTATCATTACCTCCCTTCACTTCTCTTTTCATTCCCATTTTAAAGACCTTGGAATTCAGGTTAAGACCACATTTTTATTCTTTTAAAATTGTATCTGATTATCTTCATCCACAGTGACTTCCCCTCCCCTTATTTACTGTAAACAATGTATTTCATTAAAAAGCAATGTCTAAAGTTGCCTCTAATTAGGATGATAGTGAAATAAATCTCCAAAATATGAGAATTTTTTTCATGTTTCAGACAAATATTTTGATATTTCTCATAAGGTAATAAACATAATATAATCCCCCAAATATTTTTCAGGAATTTCTGGGAAGAATGGAGCACAACTAAATAAAGACTGCTCTGCTTACAAAAGAAACATGGGTTTGAGAGTTGTTCACTGTATCTCATGAGACACAAGACAAGAGGATCCTGGAAAAATCAAGAGGCAAGAAGACATGAGGTGAAGAACAGAACTTCATTTACCCTTCTAGGCCAAGGGACCATGAGGGAACTCAACTGGTGGGAATTCATTTTGTCAGGGAATTTCAAGGAATTGTGTTATCTGACATTGATCTTGATGTGGTATTCTTCTCTGCACTGGCATTACTTCCCAGTGTCCCCATTTGTTTTCAGTAAATACTTAAACATTTTTATGAGAGGTATTTTCAGGAAATGAAGGAAGAAAAAGTTGTCTGGAATGGTGCAAATCAATCCAGCCTCATGAACTGATGGCCACAGTCAGGAGCTGGCAACAGGGAGGCAAGCAGTCTCAGCAAGGAGAAGATGGCCACCGGTTTGCCAAAAAATGCTGTGAGCACTGAACAGGATCTAGTGCAGGAAGGCAGGTCAGTCTTTTGTTTGCCTTTTTTCAGATAATGAGAACACCATCTTAATCAGTCTAAAAAAATAAGAACATCATTTGAGCAGCTCAAAATAAATATACAGTTTTGTTCTCTAGGAATAATAAAGAAACCTAGAAGTATCAAAAGTCTAGGCAAATTATAACAGTTAAAAATTCAAAATTTTATTAAAATGCATTAAGAACTATTTCTTCTTTTATTGAAGTATAGTTGATTTACAATATTATATTAGTTTCAAGTATACAACCTAGTGATTTAGTATTTTTGTAGTTTATATGACATTAAAAGTTATTACAAGATAATAGCTATAATTCCCTGTGCTATATAATATATCTTTCTTGCTTATCTATTTTATACATAGTGGTTTGTATCTTTTAATCCCATATGCCTAATGTGCTCTTCCTCCCTTACTTCTTTCCCCTGATAACCAGTAGTTTTCTATATCTGTGCATCTGTTTCTGTTTTGGGATATACATGTATTTGTATTATTTTTTAAATTCCACTTACAGGTGATATCATACAGTATTTGTCTTTCTCTGTCTGACTTATTTCACTAAGTGTAATATTCTTTAGGTCCATCCATGTTGCTTCAAATGGCATAATTTCACTTTTCTTTATGGCTGAGTAATATATACATACTACATCCTCTTTATCCATTCATTTGTTGATGGACACTTGGGTTGCATCCATATCTTGCCTACTGTAAAGAGTACTGCTATGAACATTGTGGCCCATGTATCTTTTTGAATTAGTGTTTTCATTTTTTCTGGATATATACCCAGGACTGGATTTGCTGGGTCATATGTTAGTTCCATTTTTAGCTTTTTGAGGAACCCCAGACTGTTTTCCATAGTGGCTGCACCACTTTACATTCCCACCAACAGGGTAAAAGTGTTCCCTTTTCTGCACATCCTTGCCAACATTTGTTATTTGTAGACATTTTATGATAGCCATTCTGATTGGTGTAAGGTGATAACTCATTGTGGTTTTGATTTACATGTCTCTAATAACTAGTGATGTTGAGCACCTTTTCGCATGCCTGTTAGATATCTGTATGCCTTCTTTGGAAAATGTCTATTCAGGTCTTTTGCTCATTTTTTGATTGGGGTTTTTGGGTTTTGGGGGTTTTTGTTTTTTGGGCTTTTTGGTTTTTTTGTTTTTGATATTGAGTTTTATGAGCTAGTTATATATTTTGGGTATTAACCTCTTGGCAGTTACATTGCAAATATTTTCTCCCATTCTGTAGGTTGTCTTCATTTTGTCAATGATTTCCTTTGCTGTGCAAAAGCTTTTAAGTTTAATTAAGTCCAATTTGTTTATTTTTGCTTTTATTTCTTTTGCCTTAGGAGATAGATCCCAAAAAACATTGCTACAATTTATGTCAGAGTGTTTGCCTATGTTCCCTTCTAGGAGTTTTATGGTTTCAGGTCTTACATTTAGGACTTTCAATCATTTTGAGTTTATTTTTGTATGTGTTGTGAGGAAATGTTCTAATCTCATTGTTTTACATGTACCTGTCCAGTTTTTCCAGAACCATTTATTGAAGAGACTGTCTTTTCTCAACTGTATATTCTTGCCTCCTTTGTCACATATTAACTGGCCATAAGTGCATGGGTTTATTTCTGGGCTTTCTAGTTTATTCCATTGATCTGTGTGTCCATTTTGGTGCCAGTACAATGCTGTTTTGATTACTGTAGCATTGTAATATATTTCTAAGTCTTGGAGGGTGATATATCCACCTTTGTTCATTTTTCTCAAGATTGCTTTTGCAATTAAGGGCCAAAATTTGTGGTTCCATATGAATTTTAGGATTATTTCTTCTAGTTTTGTGAAAAATATCACAGAATTAGATAGGGATTTCATTAAATCTGTTGATTGCTCTGGGTAGTATGGCCATTTAACAGCACTAATTCTTCCAATCCAAGAGCATGGGATATCTTTCCATTTTTTTTTCTATTAACTTCAATTTCCTCATTAGTATTTTATAGTTTTCAGAGTATAGGTCTTTCACCTCCTTAGTTAAGATTATTTCTATTTCATGAAGAAGGAAGGATATAAACTGATCTCTGAGTATTGACTAGTATTTCTGTTTGCTGAGCATTAGATGAGTCATTGATAGGAAAATCCTTTTCAGAATATTTCCTAATGATTCATCGTTTAACTAATTCTTATGAACTCACTGTGAAATAAGAAGAGCAAGTTTTATGATCTTAGTGTTACAGGGAAAAGCCCAAGATCAGGAAGGGAGAGTAGCTGACTCTGGGTACAGTTGTAAGATAAAGAGCAGAAACAAGATGCAGGTCTTTGGAGTCAAACTTGTCTAGTTTCTCCCACAACTCTGTTTGCTGACACACACACACATAAATACACATGAGCACACATATACATACACACACGGTCTCAGTCAAGCAGCTGCACAGAAATTCCCCAATTTCGGTCCTAGACTCCGACTGGCCACAGGGCTTTGGCAGACATAGGTAACATCCCAGCAGACATATTATCCTCAACTGTGCTGCTACCGAGCATTTGAAGTCCACATCTTTATTCTTTTCAATTATAAAAATTACAGTGATAGCATCATTTGGAGATAAAAGGACAAATGTGATCACAGAAACTAATTAGGAAATAATAATTCAAAACTTCAGTAAAGCTGTTTTATAGTCAGGATCTTTCTTGGAAATGATCCCTGGGCTTCAGGATACTCTCCTAAGGGAGAAGTCTTCAAAGGAATGAATATAATTGTCATGAACAGAGACTTAGAAGAATGGTCTCTTAAGTGTTGATGGACTGTGGGATACTGCCATGTTATTTTCACTGTCTTACCATTATTTCATTGAGGACTTGAACTGGCTTTGTTTTACCTTTTTATCTTTAATTGAGGTGTTTCATCTTCATATATTTATATGTATCTGTTATTAGGAAAGAAATCATTTGGCAAGATTTTTTTCCTGAACATCACACATCAGTTAGAAAGTAGATGGGATTTTGCATTGTCAGTTTTCCCAAACTTTAACATCAGAAAATACCGTCAACCCAGATTTTTTTTAGATGTTAAATTTACTGGTTAAATTTACTGACTGGTAAAAAAAGAAGATAGGTGTTGGAAACTTGGATTATCTTAATAAAGACAAGGAACATTCTCATCCGTATTAGTGAAAAATAATGTTTTTCAAAACACTTACTTTCACTGATTTATTCAATTCTTGTGGTTCACTTGAGAGATTGGGAGGGCAGACACATTTACTGTCATGTGACAAATGGGAAGACTGGATCTAAAATAGGCTCAGAATTTACTCAAGGTAAAATTGAGTATAAATGGTAAAGACAGACTTAGACCTGGTTTCTCTCTCCTGATCAGGTGTTCTTTCCACCTCACCAAACTACCCACCCATTTCCCTGTAGCTTTCTTTCACTAGTAAGTGATTACCCTTGTGTTTTGGGAGAGAAATTTCCAAGTTTTCATGCTGATTATTTCCCTGCAAATACCTTCTCTTTGCTTTAACATATTTCTTAATAGACTTTGGAATATTTTACCATGCTAGGAAAAAGAGAAGTAGTATAGAGGATAAACAGGATTTAGTAGTGCCCTTGCTCCCAAATTCCAAATCCTTGGTGTGCTTAAGCTCCATATTTACCCCTCCTCCTATCAATCCTGACCACAGGACAGTATCCAATATCAGTCACCCACAGTGGGATAGTAACTTATTGCCCTTTTCAGAAGTATTTGCATTCTAAAGCTGACTCTACATTTAGGAAGAAAATATTTTTGTCTAAAAATCAAGGCAATACCAGCCATCAGTCATATTATGTTTTGTCTTATATATTAAAGATGAGGAGTTTGCATGGAATTTTTTTTCCTAAAAGCATACCATAGATGAGGAAATTTAAGTTTAAAGAGCCTCAGGAACTTGCCCAAGGTTATAAAGCTAGTAATTATAAAAGTTTAGAGGGTGAAGGTAAATAAAGGTGTGAAACTAGGAGCAGCAGATGTTCTCCATCAAACACGTATTTCCACTTTCTTCTCTAAAAAACAAGCAAATAAACAAACAAAAAACCCCAGAAGATCCACAACTTGTTTTTCAAGCATGTAACCTTCTCTGTGTTGCTATGAGTTTCAAGGGAGACTGACTTTATCTGAATCCTGTTTAATCTAATCTAATTATGGTCCCCCTTTGAGTGACTGGTTTAGGTTTGGGCCTATAATACAATTTTATTCTGATTATATTTATGGGAAAGTCTCCTGGATACAAGGAGGTAGGAGTTTCTCAGAGTTTTTCGTCATTTCCCTGAAGACAGAAATTGTCACTGAGAAGTGGAGGTGCTGCAGTAACAAATACATAAAAATGTAGAAGCAGCTTTGGAACTGGGTAATGGGGAGAAGCTGGAACAGTTTCAAGATGCATACCAGAAAAAGCCTGCATTGTCATGAATGTAATATTAAGGGTGATTCTGTTAAGGGCCCAGAAAGAAAAAGGAGTGCTGTAGAGGTTTTAAATCTCCTTAGAGATTGAGAGCCTCTAAGGTATCCTTAACAAAATGCTGGCTGAAATATGGATGGTAAATGCATTCTGATAAGGCCTCAGAAGGAAATAAGGAACATGTTATTGTGCAATGGAGGAAAGGCCATCCTTGTTATAAAATAACAAAGAACTTGGCTAAATTGAGGATAAGACTTGCAAGCATTTAAACTGGATATTTAGTTAAGCTCTTTGTAGGCAAAGTGTTGAAGCTGTGGCTTGGCTTCACCTAACTGCTTATAGTAAAATGTGAGAAGAGATAATTGACCTAAAGATTAATTGTTAATCAAAAAGGCAACATAACTTAAAGATTTGAAAAATTCTCAGCTTATCCATATTGTAAAAAATGAGAGAGTGTGGTCAGAAGAGAACATTAAGGATGTGACCAAAGGACTGTTTGATAAGAAAATTAGCTATCTCAGCAGAAGCCAAGAGCTAGTGTTCAGGACAATGGAAGAGGAGGAGTGACATCAGCATGTGGCAGAATAAGATGTCCCTCATTTTTGTCCTCCCCTTCAAAAACAATAATTTGGTATTTATCCATAGACAAAAATGCCTTTGTAGTAACTGATGTTCAGTACTATATACCAAGGAACCGCAGAGGAGTCTTGCCCACCTGTGCATTCAGTAATAGATAGACCTAAGTCCTGTTCGTGAAACCTGAAGTGGCCCATGAACCAGCTCCAGTCCCTCTCATCAAGGTCAGAGAGCCTCTGGAAAACAATGTTTTAGACAATTACCCATGGACAAGACAACCTTTGTGGAAGTATAGTTTTCCAGAGGAGAAGTTCCAGCATACCATTGAAACAAAAAAATACAAGCTTGGACACACTGAAGAGGGTGAAAGTGATACTGCACAACGTGAATGAAGCTCAAGTTCTTTATGTCTCAGCACAGAAGGAATTCAGCAAGAGGCAAAGTGACAGGTAAGAGGTAGATTTATTAATGTAAGATGTTTGTGAAGGATACAACCGGGCAGGCAAGAGGGCTTTTCCCTGAGAACTAAGTGGGTTACATTTTAATAATCAAAGGAAAAGGGGGAAGGGAGAAAAGAATACCTTCTTCCTCATTCTTTGAGTAGACATCAAGTTTACACCATTAGTTCCTCCTTTGCATTGGGTGGGGGACTTTTTGACCCTCTATGGTCCAACCAGGCCTATCATGGCGCTATTCAAATCAGCAAAAGGAGGAGTAGTAATATATACTAAGATATGTTAAATCATCTCAGCATTCAGTATAAGGAGGGGCTTCTACTTTAGAATGTCATCTTTCCTTTATATTCCTGTCCTTGGCATGTGAGGAGGTGGATGTCCTAAAGATCATTATCTTGCTGACCTCAGTCAGCAGGACGCAGGCCTCACTTTTTCATTTAATAGCCTAAGGCATATATCGTGCTTTTATTTATGGTTTTATTATTAGGCAAGCCTGCTTTGTTTCACAATGTTCTGATAGCTTTCTTGAGTGATTATCAACTTACAGTGGTTTCCGAAAGTTCCCTAGATTTCCCTCTCTATCTAAAATCCCCTAGTGGGATTTCCAAAACTACCCTTGTAACTATCCTACTCTATCCCTATCAAAAGGAAGGGCTTGATTTTATCTATACAACAGCTCTCTCCCAAGATGGCACAGCCTAAGTCCAAGAGAGATCTCAGCCACGATTTCTCCCGTGAAAGAAAGTGAGAAACACAACTGATTTCTGTATGTTGATTTTATATCCTGAAACTTTACTAAATTTGTTGATTAGTTCTGACACTTTTTTGTTTGAGTCGTTAGGATTTGCTGTATATAAAATCAGAGTTAAGAGTGGTGAAAGTGGGAACTCTTGTTTCATTCTTGATCTTCAGGAAAAGCTTTCAACTTTTCACCTTTGAGTAGAATGTTAGCTATTATTTTGTGATATATGGTCTTTATTATGTTGATATCTACTCCTTCTATACCCAATTTGTTGAGGGTTTTAATTAGGAAATGGTGTTTTCTTTTGTCAT